>NW_026112450.1:0-153316 GCF_024323335.1 Lathyrus oleraceus
TTTAAACATAGTAGCCTTCTTAATGTGACAATGTTTACTATACCAAATAAACATGGTAGATTGATTTATTTTCTTATACTTATTTATCAAATTTAAAACAAGTTTTGAACACTAAAACCAAAGAGTATGCAGTTGTTTATGATTAATTTTATTGACTTAAATTGAAATGTAATGATATTTGATTTTTATTAAAATCTAAAATTCTCAAATATAATCTATCGATATCATAATATGTTATTTTAATAAATGACCATGAGAAAAAGAAATTAAGTAAATGACAGTTTATATAGACAAAGATGTGTTAAAGTTATGAAAAACAAAACAAATTGTGAAAAATAACTTAGAGCTACTTTTATTAGAAACATGAAACCTATTTGATAGATTCATGAAAAAATAGAAAAGTTTGCTTTTAACATTATAACATGGGTTGAAACACTCCAAATGCATGCATTTGAATTAAAATTACACATACATATACATATTACTTAGCTACTTAATATATATGTTTAATATAATAGCCTTCTTAACTTGACATCGTTTACTACACTGAAACAACATTGGTAGAATGGTTTCTGATTTATTTATTTTTCTAAATTTAAAATATGTCTTAAACACTAAAACAAGAGAATATGCAGTTTTTTATGATTAATTTTATTGACTTAAATTGTAATGTAAGATTTGAGTTTTTTTAAAATCTAAAATTCTCAAATATAATGTATTGATATCATAATATGTTATTTTAAAAAATGACCATGAGAAAAAGAATTAAAGAAAATCACAGTTTATAGAGACAAAGATGTTTTAAAGATATGAAAAACAAAACAAATTGTGAAAATAACGTAGAGCTACTTTCACTAGAAACATGAATCCTATTTGATGGACACATGAAAAAATAGCTAAGTTTGCTTTGAACATTATAGGATGGGTTGAAACACTCCAAATGCATGCATTTGAATTAAAATTACATATCATATACATACTACGTAGCTAATTAATGTATTTGTTTAACATAATAGCCTTCTTAATGTGACATTATTTACTACACCAAATCAACATTGGTAGAATGATTTACTTATTCTATACTCTTTTTTTCTAAATTTAAAAAACGGTTTTAATACTAAAACAAAAGAGTATGCAGTTTTGAAACCTATTTGATGGATACATGCGAAAATAGCTAAGTTTACTTTGAACATTATAGGATGGGTTGAAACACTCCAAATGCATGCATTTGAATTAAAATGACATATACATATACATACTACTTAGTTACTTAATGTATTTGTTTAACATAGTAGCCTTCTTAATGTGACAATGTTTACTATACCAAATAAACATTGGTAGATTGATTTATTTTCTTATACTTATTTTATCAAATTTAAAACAAGTTTTGAACACTAAAACAAAAGAGTATGCAGTTTGTTTATGATTAATTTTATTGACTTAAATTGAAATGTAATGATATTTGATTTTTATTAAAATCTAAAATTCTCAAATATAATCTATCGATATCATAATATGTTATTTTTAATAAATGACCATGAGAAAAAGAAATTAAGTAAATGACAGTTTATATAGACAAAGATGTGTTAAAGTTATGAAAAACAAAACAAATTGTGAAAAATAACTTAGAGCTACTTTTATTAGAAACATGAAACCTATTTGATAGATTCATGAAAAAATAGCAAAGTTTGCTTTTAACATTATAACATGGGTTGAAACACTCCAAATGCATGCATTTGAATTAAAATTACATATACATATACATATTACTTAGCTACTTAATATATATGTTTAATATAATAGCCTTCTTAACTTAACATTGTTTACTACACTGAAACAACATTGGTAGAATGATTTACTTATTTATTTATTTTTTAAAATTTAAAATATGTCTTAAACACTAAAACAAGAGAATATGCAGTGTTTTTATGATTAATTTTATTGACTTAAATTGTAATGTAATATTTGATTTTTATTAAAATCTAAAATTCTCAAATATAATATATTGATATCATAATATGTTATTTTTAGTAAATGACCATGAGAAAAAGAAATTAAGAAAATGACAGTTTATATAGACAAAGATGTGTTAAAGTTACGAAAAACAAAACAAATTGTGAAAATAACTTAGAGCTACTTTTATTAGAAACATGAAACCTATTTGATAGATTCATGAAAAAATAGAAAAGTTTGCTTTTAACATTATAACATGGGTTGAAACACTCCAAATGCATGCATTTGAATTAAATTACACATACATATACATATTACTTAGCTACTTAATATATATGTTTAATATAATAGCCTTCTTAACTTGACATCGTTTACTACACTGAAACAACATTGGTAGAATGGTTTTCTGATTTATTTATTTTTCTAAATTTAAAATATGTCTTAAACACTAAAACAAGAGAATATGCAGTTTTTTTATGATTAATTTTATTGACTTAAATTGTAATGTAAGATTTGAGTTTTTTAAAATCTAAAATTCTCAAATATAATGTATTGATATCATAATATGTTATTTAAAAAAATGACCATGAGAAAAAGAATTAAAGAAAATCACAGTTTATAGAGACAAAGATGTTTAAAGATATGAAAAACAAAACAAATTGTGAAAATAACGTAGAGCTACTTTCACTAGAAACATGAATCCTATTTGATGGACACATGAAAAAATAGCTAAGTTTGCTTTGAACATTATAGGATGGGTTGAAACACTCCAAATGCATGCATTTGAATTAAAATTACATATCATATACATACTACGTAGCTAATTAATGTATTTGTTTAACATAATAGCCTTCTTAATGTGACATTATTTACTACACCAAATCAACATTGGTAGAATGATTTACTTATTCTATACTCTTTTTTTCTAAATTTAAAAAACGGTTTTAATACTAAAACAAAAGAGTATGCAGTTTTTTTTATGATTAATTTTATTGACTTAAATTGTAATGTAATTTTGAGTTTTTTTTAAATATAAATTCTCAATATAATGTTTGATATCATAATATGTTTTTTTTTTACAAAAATGACCATGAGAAAAAGAAATAAAGAAAATCACAGTTTATAGAGACAAAGATTTTAAAGATTTGAAAAACAAACAAATTGTGAAAATAACGTAGAGCTACTTTCACTAGAAACATGAATCCTATTTGATGGACACATGAAAAAATAGCTAAGTTTGCTTTGAACATTATAGGATGGGTTGAAACACTCCAAATGCATGCATTTGAATTAAAATGACATATACATATACATACTACTTAGTTACTTAATGTATTTGTTTAACATAGTAGCCTTCTTAATGTGACAATGTTTACTATACCAAATAAACATTGGTAGATTGATTTATTTTCTTATACTTATTTTATCAAATTTAAAACAAGTTTTGAACACTAAAACAAAAGAGTATGCAGTTTTGAAACCTATTTGATAGATTCATGAAAAAATAGCAAAGTTTGCTTTTAACATTATAACATGGGTTGAAACACTCCAAATGCATGCATTTGAATTAAAATTACATATACATATACATATTACTTAGCTACTTAATATATATATATATGTTTAATATAATAGCCTTCTTAACTTAATATTGTTTACTACACTGAAACAACATTGGTAGAATGATTTACTTATTTATTTATTTTTTAAAATTTAAAATATGTCTTAAACACTAAAACAAGAGAATATGCAGTGTTTTTATGATTAATTTTATTGACTTAAATTGTAATGTAATATTTGATTTTTATTAAAATCTAAAATTCTCAAATATAATATATTGATATCATAATATGTTATTTTTAGTAAATGACCATGAGAAAAAGAAATTAAGAAAATGACAGTTTATATAGACAAAGATGTGTTAAAGTTACGAAAAACAAAACAAATTGTGAAAATAACTTAGAGCTACTTTTATTAGAAACATGAAACCTATTTGATAGATTCATGAAAAAATAGAAAAGTTTGCTTTTAACATTATAACATGGGTTGAAACACTCCAAATGCATGCATTTGAATTAAAATTACACATACATATACATATTACTTAGCTACTTAATATATATGTTTAATATAATAGCCTTCTTAACTTGACATCGTTTACTACACTGAAACAACATTGGTAGAATGGTTTTCTGATTTATTTATTTTTTAAATTTAAAATATGTCTTAAACACTAAAACAAGAGAATATGCAGTTTTTTTATGATTAATTTTATTGACTTAAATTGTAATGTAAGATTTGAGTTTTTTTAAAATCTAAAATTCTCAAATATAATGTATTGATATCATAATATGTTATTTTAAAAAATGACCATGAGAAAAAGAATTAAAGAAAATCACAGTTTATAGAGACAAAGATGTTTTAAAGATATGAAAAACAAAACAAATTGTGAAAATAACGTAGAGCTACTTTCACTAGAAACATGAATCCTATTTGATGGACACATGAAAAAATAGCTAAGTTTGCTTTGAACATTATAGGATGGGTTGAAACACTCCAAATGCATGCATTTGAATTAAAATTACATATCATATACATACTACGTAGCTAATTAATGTATTTGTTTAACATAATAGCCTTCTTAATGTGACATTATTTACTACACCAAATCAACATTGGTAGAATGATTTACTTATTCTATACTCTTTTTTTAAATTTAAAAAACGGTTTTAATACTAAAACAAAAGAGTATGCAGTTTTGAAACCTATTTGATGGATACATGCGAAAATAGCTAAGTTTACTTTGAACATTATAGGATGGGTTGAAACACTCCAAATGCATGCATTTGAATTAAAATGACATATACATATACATACTACTTAGTTACTTAATGTATTTGTTTAACATAGTAGCCTTCTTAATGTGACAATGTTTACTATACCAAATAAACATTGGTAGATTGATTTATTTTCTTATACTTATTTTATCAAATTTAAAACAAGTTTTGAACACTAAAACAAAAGAGTATGCAGTTTGTTTATGATTAATTTTATTGACTTAAATTGAAATGTAATGATATTTGATTTTTATTAAAATCTAAAATTCTCAAATATAATCTATCGATATCATAATATGTTATTTTTAATAAATGACCATGAGAAAAAGAAATTAAGTAAATGACAGTTTATATAGACAAAGATGTGTTAAAGTTATGAAAAACAAAACAAATTGTGAAAAATAACTTAGAGCTACTTTTATTAGAAACATGAAACCTATTTGATAGATTCATGAAAAAATAGCAAAGTTTGCTTTTAACATTATAACATGGGTTGAAACACTCCAAATGCATGCATTTGAATTAAAATTACACATACATATACATATTACTTAGCTACTTAATATATATGTTTAATATAATAGCCTTCTTAACTTGACATCGTTTACTACACTGAAACAACATTGGTAGAATGGTTTTCTGATTTATTTATTTTTCTAAATTTAAAATATGTCTTAAACACTAAAACAAGAGAATATGCAGTTTTTTTATGATTAATTTTATTGACTTAAATTGTAATGTAAGATTTGAGTTTTTTTAAATCTAAAATTCTCAAATATAATGTATTGATATCATAATATGTTATTTTAAAAAATGACCATGAGAAAAAGAATTAAAGAAAATCACAGTTTATAGAGACAAAGATGTTTTAAAGATATGAAAAACAAAACAAATTGTGAAAATAACGTAGAGCTACTTTCACTAGAAACATGAATCCTATTTGATGGACACATGAAAAAATAGCTAAGTTTGCTTTGAACATTATAGGATGGGTTGAAACACTCCAAATGCATGCATTTGAATTAAAATTACATATCATATACATACTACGTAGCTAATTAATGTATTTGTTTAACATAATAGCCTTCTTAATGTGACATTATTTACTACACCAAATCAACATTGGTAGAATGATTTACTTATTCTATACTCTTTTTTTCTAAATTTAAAAAACGGTTTTAATACTAAAACAAAAGAGTATGCAGTTTTGAAACCTATTTGATGGATACATGCGAAAATAGCTAAGTTTACTTTGAACATTATAGGATGGGTTGAAACACTCCAAATGCATGCATTTGAATTAAAATGACATATACATATACATACTACTTAGTTACTTAATGTATTTGTTTAACATAGTAGCCTTCTTAATGTGACAATGTTTACTATACCAAATAAACATTGGTAGATTGATTTATTTTCTTATACTTATTTTATCAAATTTAAAACAAGTTTTGAACACTAAAACAAAAGAGTATGCAGTTTGTTTATGATTAATTTTATTGACTTAAATTGAAATGTAATGATATTTGATTTTTATTAAAATCTAAAATTCTCAAATATAATCTATCGATATCATAATATGTTATTTTTAATAAATGACCATGAGAAAAAGAAATTAAGTAAATGACAGTTTATATAGACAAAGATGTGTTAAAGTTATGAAAAACAAAACAAATTGTGAAAAATAACTTAGAGCTACTTTTATTAGAAACATGAAACCTATTTGATAGATTCATGAAAAAATAGCAAAGTTTGCTTTTAACATTATAACATGGGTTGAAACACTCCAAATGCATGCATTTGAATTAAAATTACATATACATATACATATTACTTAGCTACTTATATATATATGTTTAATATAATAGCCTTCTTAACTTAATATTGTTTACTACACTGAAACAACATTGATAGAATGATTTACTTATTTATTTATTTTTTAAAATTTAAAATATGTCTTAAACACTAAAACAAGAGAATATGCGGTGTTTTTATGATTAATTTTATTGACTTAAATTGTAATGTAATATTTGATTTTTATTAAAATCTAAAATTCTCAAATATAATATATTGATATCATAATATGTTATTTTTAGTAAATGACCATGAGAAAAAGAAATTAAGAAAATGACAGTTTATATAGACAAAGATGTGTTAAAGTTACGAAAAACAAAACAAATTGTGAAAATAACTTAGAGCTACTTTTATTAGAAACATGAAACCTATTTGATAGATTCATGAAAAAATAGAAAAGTTTGCTTTTAACATTATAACATGGGTTGAAACACTCCAAATGCATGCATTTGAATTAAAATTACACATACATATACATATTACTTAGCTACTTAATATATATGTTTAATATAATAGCCTTCTTAACTTGACATCGTTTACTACACTGAAACAACATTGGTAGAATGGTTTTCTGATTTATTTATTTTTCTAAATTTAAAATATGTCTTAAACACTAAAACAAGAGAATATGCAGTTTTTTTATGATTAATTTTATTGACTTAAATTGTAATGTAAGATTTGAGTTTTTTTAAATCTAAAATTCTCAAATATAATGTATTGATATCATAATATGTTATTTTAAAAAATGACCATGAGAAAAAGAATTAAAGAAAATCACAGTTTATAGAGACAAAGATGTTTTAAAGATATGAAAAACAAAACAAATTGTGAAAATAACGTAGAGCTACTTTCACTAGAAACATGAATCCTATTTGATGGACACATGAAAAAATAGCTAAGTTTGCTTTGAACATTATAGGATGGGTTGAAACACTCCAAATGCATGCATTTGAATTAAAATTACATATCATATACATACTACGTAGCTAATTAATGTATTTGTTTAACATAATAGCCTTCTTAATGTGACATTATTTACTACACCAAATCAACATTGGTAGAATGATTTACTTATTCTATACTCTTTTTTTCTAAATTTAAAAAACGGTTTTAATACTAAAACAAAAGAGTATGCAGTTTTGAAACCTATTTGATGGATACATGCGAAAATAGCTAAGTTTACTTTGAACATTATAGGATGGGTTGAAACACTCCAAATGCATGCATTTGAATTAAAATGACATATACATATACATACTACTTAGTTACTTAATGTATTTGTTTAACATAGTAGCCTTCTTAATGTGACAATGTTTACTATACCAAATAAACATTGGTAGATTGATTTATTTTCTTATACTTATTTTATCAAATTTAAAACAAGTTTTGAACACTAAAACAAAAGAGTATGCAGTTTGTTTATGATTAATTTTATTGACTTAAATTGAAATGTAATGATATTTGATTTTTATTAAAATCTAAAATTCTCAAATATAATCTATCGATATCATAATATGTTATTTTTAATAGATGACCATGAGAAAAAGAAATTAAGTAAATGACAGTTTATATAGACAAAGATGTGTTAAAGTTATGAAAAACAAAACAAATTGTGAAAAATAACTTAGAGCTACTTTTATTAGAAACATGAAACCTATTTGATAGATTCATGAAAAAATAGCAAAGTTTGCTTTTAACATTATAACATGGGTTGAAACACTCCAAATGCATGCATTTGAATTAAAATTACATATACATATACATATTACTTAGCTACTTAATATATATGTTTAATATAATAGCCTTCTTAACTTAATATTGTTTACTACACTGAAACAACATTGATAGAATGATTTACTTATTTATTTATTTTTAAAATTTAAAATATGTCTTAAACACTAAAACAAGAGAATATGCGGTGTTTTTATGATTAATTTTATTGACTTAAATTGTAATGTAATATTTGATTTTTATTAAAATCTAAAATTCTCAAATATAATATATTGATATCATAATATGTTATTTTTAGTAAATGACCATGAGAAAAAGAAATTAAGAAAATGACAGTTTATATAGACAAAGATGTGTTAAAGTTACGAAAAACAAAACAAATTGTGAAAATAACTTAGAGCTACTTTTATTAGAAACATGAAACCTATTTGATAGATTCATGAAAAAATAGAAAAGTTTGCTTTTAACATTATAACATGGGTTGAAACACTCCAAATGCATGCATTTGAATTAAAATTACACATACATATACATATTACTTAGCTACTTAATATATATGTTTAATATAATAGCCTTCTTAACTTGACATCGTTTACTACACTGAAACAACATTGGTAGAATGGTTTTCTGATTTATTTATTTTTCTAAATTTAAAATATGTCTTAAACACTAAAACAAGAGAATATGCAGTTTTTTTATGATTAATTTTATTGACTTAAATTGTAATGTAAGATTTGAGTTTTTTTAAAATCTAAAATTCTCAAATATAATGTATTGATATCATAATATGTTATTTTTAAAAAATGACCATGAGAAAAAGAATTAAAGAAAATCACAGTTTATAGAGACAAAGATGTTTTAAAGATATGAAAAACAAAACAAATTGTGAAAATAACGTAGAGCTACTTTCACTAGAAACATGAATCCTATTTGATGGACACATGAAAAAATAGCTAAGTTTGCTTTGAACATTATAGGATGGGTTGAAACACTCCAAATGCATGCATTTGAATTAAAATTACATATCATATACATACTACGTAGCTAATTAATGTATTTGTTTAACATAATAGCCTTCTTAATGTGACATTATTTACTACACCAAATCAACATTGGTAGAATGATTTACTTATTCTATACTCTTTTTTTCTAAATTTAAAAAACGGTTTTAATACTAAAACAAAAGAGTATGCAGTTTTGAAACCTATTTGATGGATACATGCGAAAATAGCTAAGTTTACTTTGAACATTATAGGATGGGTTGAAACACTCCAAATGCATGCATTTGAATTAAAATGACATATACATATACATACTACTTAGTTACTTAATGTATTTGTTTAACATAGTAGCCTTCTTAATGTGACAATGTTTACTATACCAAATAAACATTGGTAGATTGATTTATTTTCTTATACTTATTTTATCAAATTTAAAACAAGTTTTGAACACTAAAACAAAAGAGTATGCAGTTTGTTTATGATTAATTTTATTGACTTAAATTGAAATGTAATGATATTTGATTTTTATTAAAATCTAAAATTCTCAAATATAATCTATCGATATCATAATATGTTATTTTTAATAGATGACCATGAGAAAAAGAAATTAAGTAAATGACAGTTTATATAGACAAAGATGTGTTAAAGTTATGAAAAACAAAACAAATTGTGAAAAATAACTTAGAGCTACTTTTATTAGAAACATGAAACCTATTTGATAGATTCATGAAAAAATAGCAAAGTTTGCTTTTAACATTATAACATGGGTTGAAACACTCCAAATGCATGCATTTGAATTAAAATTACATATACATATACATATTACTTAGCTACTTAATATATATGTTTAATATAATAGCCTTCTTAACTTAATATTGTTTACTACACTGAAACAACATTGATAGAATGATTTACTTATTTATTTATTTTTTAAAATTTAAAATATGTCTTAAACACTAAAACAAGAGAATATGCGGTGTTTTTATGATTAATTTTATTGACTTAAATTGTAATGTAATATTTGATTTTTATTAAAATCTAAAATTCTCAAATATAATATATTGATATCATAATATGTTATTTTTAGTAAATGACCATGAGAAAAAGAAATTAAGAAAATGACAGTTTATATAGACAAAGATGTGTTAAAGTTACGAAAAACAAAACAAATTGTGAAAATAACTTAGAGCTACTTTTATTAGAAACATGAAACCTATTTGATAGATTCTGAAAAAATAGAAAAGTTTGCTTTTAACATTATAACATGGGTTGAAACACTCCAAATGCATGCATTTGAATTAAAATTACACATACATATACATATTACTTAGCTACTTAATATATATGTTTAATATAATAGCCTTCTTAACTTGACATCGTTTACTACACTGAAACAACATTGGTAGAATGGTTTTCTGATTTATTTATTTTTCTAAATTTAAAATATGTCTTAAACACTAAAACAAGAGAATATGCAGTTTTTTTATGATTAATTTTATTGACTTAAATTGTAATGTAAGATTTGAGTTTTTTTAAAATCTAAAATTCTCAAATATAATGTATTGATATCATAATATGTTATTTTAAAAAATGACCATGAGAAAAAGAATTAAAGAAAATCACAGTTTATAGAGACAAAGATGTTTTAAAGATATGAAAAACAAAACAAATTGTGAAAATAACGTAGAGCTACTTTCACTAGAAACATGAATCCTATTTGATGGACACATGAAAAAATAGCTAAGTTTGCTTTGAACATTATAGGATGGGTTGAAACACTCCAAATGCATGCATTTGAATTAAAATTACATATCATATACATACTACGTAGCTAATTAATGTATTTGTTTAACATAATAGCCTTCTTAATGTGACATTATTTACTACACCAAATCAACATTGGTAGAATGATTTACTTATTCTATACTCTTTTTTTCTAAATTTAAAAAACGGTTTTAATACTAAAACAAAAGAGTATGCAGTTTTGAAACCTATTTGATGGATACATGCGAAAATAGCTAAGTTTACTTTGAACATTATAGGATGGGTTGAAACACTCCAAATGCATGCATTTGAATTAAAATGACATATACATATACATACTACTTAGTTACTTAATGTATTTGTTTAACATAGTAGCCTTCTTAATGTGACAATGTTTACTATACCAAATAAACATTGGTAGATTGATTTATTTTCTTATACTTATTTTATCAAATTTAAAACAAGTTTTGAACACTAAAACAAAAGAGTATGCAGTTTGTTTATGATTAATTTTATTGACTTAAATTGAAATGTAATGATATTTGATTTTTATTAAAATCTAAAATTCTCAAATATAATCTATCGATATCATAATATGTTATTTTTAATAGATGACCATGAGAAAAAGAAATTAAGTAAATGACAGTTTATATAGACAAAGATGTGTTAAAGTTATGAAAAACAAAACAAATTGTGAAAAATAACTTAGAGCTACTTTTATTAGAAACATGAAACCTATTTGATAGATTCATGAAAAAATAGCAAAGTTTGCTTTTAACATTATAACATGGGTTGAAACACTCCAAATGCATGCATTTGAATTAAAATTACATATACATATACATATTACTTAGCTACTTAATATATATATGTTTAATATAATAGCCTTCTTAACTTAATATTGTTTACTACACTGAAACAACATTGATAGAATGATTTACTTATTTATTTATTTTTTAAAATTTAAAATATGTCTTAAACACTAAAACAAGAGAATATGCGGTGTTTTTATGATTAATTTTATTGACTTAAATTGTAATGTAATATTTGATTTTTATTAAAATCTAAAATTCTCAAATATAATATATTGATATCATAATATGTTATTTTTAGTAAATGACCATGAGAAAAAGAAATTAAGAAAATGACAGTTTATATAGACAAAGATGTGTTAAAGTTACGAAAAACAAAACAAATTGTGAAAATAACTTAGAGCTACTTTTATTAGAAACATGAAACCTATTTGATAGATTCATGAAAAAATAGAAAAGTTTGCTTTTAACATTATAACATGGGTTGAAACACTCCAAATGCATGCATTTGAATTAAAATTACACATACATATACATATTACTTAGCTACTTAATATATATGTTTAATATAATAGCCTTCTTAACTTGACATCGTTTACTACACTGAAACAACATTGGTAGAATGGTTTTCTGATTTATTTATTTTTCTAAATTTAAAATATGTCTTAAACACTAAAACAAGAGAATATGCAGTTTTTTTATGATTAATTTTATTGACTTAAATTGTAATGTAAGATTTGAGTTTTTTTAAAATCTAAAATTCTCAAATATAATGTATTGATATCATAATATGTTATTTTAAAAAATGACCATGAGAAAAAGAATTAAAGAAAATCCCAGTTTATAGAGACAAAGATGTTTTAAAGATATGAAAAACAAAACAAATTGTGAAAATAACGTAGAGCTACTTTCACTAGAAACATGAATCCTATTTGATGGACACATGAAAAAATAGCTAAGTTTGCTTTGAACATTATAGGATGGGTTGAAACACTCCAAATGCATGCATTTGAATTAAAATTACATATCATATACATACTACGTAGCTAATTAATGTATTTGTTTAACATAATAGCCTTCTTAATGTGACATTATTTACTACACCAAATCAACATTGGTAGAATGATTTACTTATTCTATACTCTTTTTTTCTAAATTTAAAAAACGGTTTTAATACTAAAACAAAAGAGTATGCAGTTTTGAAACCTATTTGATGGATACATGCGAAAATAGCTAAGTTTACTTTGAACATTATAGGATGGGTTGAAACACTCCAAATGCATGCATTTGAATTAAAATGACATATACATATACATACTACTTAGTTACTTAATGTATTTGTTTAACATAGTAGCCTTCTTAATGTGACAATGTTTACTATACCAAATAAACATTGGTAGATTGATTTATTTTCTTATACTTATTTTATCAAATTTAAAACAAGTTTTGAACACTAAAACAAAAGAGTATGCAGTTTGTTTATGATTAATTTTATTGACTTAAATTGAAATGTAATGATATTTGATTTTTATTAAAATCTAAAATTCTCAAATATAATCTATCGATATCATAATATGTTATTTTTAATAGATGACCATGAGAAAAAGAAATTAAGTAAATGACAGTTTATATAGACAAAGATGTGTTAAAGTTATGAAAAACAAAACAAATTGTGAAAAATAACTTAGAGCTACTTTTATTAGAAACATGAAACCTATTTGATAGATTCATGAAAAAATAGCAAAGTTTGCTTTTAACATTATAACATGGGTTGAAACACTCCAAATGCATGCATTTGAATTAAAATTACATATACATATACATATTACTTAGCTACTTAATATATATATGTTTAATATAATAGCCTTCTTAACTTAATATTGTTTACTACACTGAAACAACATTGATAGAATGATTTACTTATTTATTTATTTTTTAAAATTTAAAATATGTCTTAAACACTAAAACAAGAGAATATGCGGTGTTTTTATGATTAATTTTATTGACTTAAATTGTAATGTAATATTTGATTTTTATTAAAATCTAAAATTCTCAAATATAATATATTGATATCATAATATGTTATTTTTAGTAAATGACCATGAGAAAAAGAAATTAAGAAAATGACAGTTTATATAGACAAAGATGTGTTAAAGTTACGAAAAACAAAACAAATTGTGAAAATAACTTAGAGCTACTTTTATTAGAAACATGAAACCTATTTGATAGATTCTGAAAAAATAGAAAAGTTTGCTTTTAACATTATAACATGGGTTGAAACACTCCAAATGCATGCATTTGAATTAAAATTACACATACATATACATATTACTTAGCTACTTAATATATATGTTTAATATAATAGCCTTCTTAACTTGACATCGTTTACTACACTGAAACAACATTGGTAGAATGGTTTTCTGATTTATTTATTTTTCTAAATTTAAAATATGTCTTAAACACTAAAACAAGAGAATATGCAGTTTTTTTATGATTAATTTTATTGACTTAAATTGTAATGTAAGATTTGAGTTTTTTTAAAATCTAAAATTCTCAAATATAATGTATTGATATCATAATATGTTATTTTAAAAAATGACCATGAGAAAAAGAATTAAAGAAAATCCCAGTTTATAGAGACAAAGATGTTTTAAAGATATGAAAAACAAAACAAATTGTGAAAATAACGTAGAGCTACTTTCACTAGAAACATGAATCCTATTTGATGGACACATGAAAAAATAGCTAAGTTTGCTTTGAACATTATAGGATGGGTTGAAACACTCCAAATGCATGCATTTGAATTAAAATTACATATCATATACATACTACGTAGCTAATTAATGTATTTGTTTAACATAATAGCCTTCTTAATGTGACATTATTTACTACACCAAATCAACATTGGTAGAATGATTTACTTATTCTATACTCTTTTTTTCTAAATTTAAAAAACGGTTTTAATACTAAAACAAAAGAGTATGCAGTTTTGAAACCTATTTGATGGATACATGCGAAAATAGCTAAGTTTACTTTGAACATTATAGGATGGGTTGAAACACTCCAAATGCATGCATTTGAATTAAAATGACATATACATATACATACTACTTAGTTACTTAATGTATTTGTTTAACATAGTAGCCTTCTTAATGTGACAATGTTTACTATACCAAATAAACATTGGTAGATTGATTTATTTTCTTATACTTATTTTATCAAATTTAAAACAAGTTTTGAACACTAAAACAAAAGAGTATGCAGTTTGTTTATGATTAATTTTATTGACTTAAATTGAAATGTAATGATATTTGATTTTTATTAAAATCTAAAATTCTCAAATATAATCTATCGATATCATAATATGTTATTTTTAATAGATGACCATGAGAAAAAGAAATTAAGTAAATGACAGTTTATATAGACAAAGATGTGTTAAAGTTATGAAAAACAAAACAAATTGTGAAAAATAACTTAGAGCTACTTTTATTAGAAACATGAAACCTATTTGATAGATTCATGAAAAAATAGCAAAGTTTGCTTTTAACATTATAACATGGGTTGAAACACTCCAAATGCATGCATTTGAATTAAAATTACATATACATATACATATTACTTAGCTACTTAATATATATATGTTTAATATAATAGCCTTCTTAACTTAATATTGTTTACTACACTGAAACAACATTGATAGAATGATTTACTTATTTATTTATTTTTTAAAATTTAAAATATGTCTTAAACACTAAAACAAGAGAATATGCGGTGTTTTTATGATTAATTTTATTGACTTAAATTGTAATGTAATATTTGATTTTTATTAAAATCTAAAATTCTCAAATATAATATATTGATATCATAATATGTTATTTTTAGTAAATGACCATGAGAAAAAGAAATTAAGAAAATGACAGTTTATATAGACAAAGATGTGTTAAAGTTACGAAAAACAAAACAAATTGTGAAAATAACTTAGAGCTACTTTTATTAGAAACATGAAACCTATTTGATAGATTCTGAAAAAATAGAAAAGTTTGCTTTTAACATTATAACATGGGTTGAAACACTCCAAATGCATGCATTTGAATTAAAATTACACATACATATACATATTACTTAGCTACTTAATATATATGTTTAATATAATAGCCTTCTTAACTTGACATCGTTTACTACACTGAAACAACATTGGTAGAATGGTTTTCTGATTTATTTATTTTTCTAAATTTAAAATATGTCTTAAACACTAAAACAAGAGAATATGCAGTTTTTTTATGATTAATTTTATTGACTTAAATTGTAATGTAAGATTTGAGTTTTTTTAAAATCTAAAATTCTCAAATATAATGTATTGATATCATAATATGTTATTTTAAAAAATGACCATGAGAAAAAGAATTAAAGAAAATCCCAGTTTATAGAGACAAAGATGTTTTAAAGATATGAAAAACAAAACAAATTGTGAAAATAACGTAGAGCTACTTTCACTAGAAACATGAATCCTATTTGATGGACACATGAAAAAATAGCTAAGTTTGCTTTGAACATTATAGGATGGGTTGAAACACTCCAAATGCATGCATTTGAATTAAAATTACATATCATATACATACTACGTAGCTAATTAATGTATTTGTTTAACATAATAGCCTTCTTAATGTGACATTATTTACTACACCAAATCAACATTGGTAGAATGATTTACTTATTCTATACTCTTTTTTTCTAAATTTAAAAAACGGTTTTAATACTAAAACAAAAGAGTATGCAGTTTTGAAACCTATTTGATGGATACATGCGAAAATAGCTAAGTTTACTTTGAACATTATAGGATGGGTTGAAACACTCCAAATGCATGCATTTGAATTAAAATGACATATACATATACATACTACTTAGTTACTTAATGTATTTGTTTAACATAGTAGCCTTCTTAATGTGACAATGTTTACTATACCAAATAAACATTGGTAGATTGATTTATTTTCTTATACTTATTTTATCAAATTTAAAACAAGTTTTGAACACTAAAACAAAAGAGTATGCAGTTTGTTTATGATTAATTTTATTGACTTAAATTGAAATGTAATGATATTTGATTTTTATTAAAATCTAAAATTCTCAAATATAATCTATCGATATCATAATATGTTATTTTTAATAGATGACCATGAGAAAAAGAAATTAAGTAAATGACAGTTTATATAGACAAAGATGTGTTAAAGTTATGAAAAACAAAACAAATTGTGAAAAATAACTTAGAGCTACTTTTATTAGAAACATGAAACCTATTTGATAGATTCATGAAAAAATAGCAAAGTTTGCTTTTAACATTATAACATGGGTTGAAACACTCCAAATGCATGCATTTGAATTAAAATTACATATACATATACATATTACTTAGCTACTTAATATATATATGTTTAATATAATAGCCTTCTTAACTTAATATTGTTTACTACACTGAAACAACATTGATAGAATGATTTACTTATTTATTTATTTTTTAAAATTTAAAATATGTCTTAAACACTAAAACAAGAGAATATGCGGTGTTTTTATGATTAATTTTATTGACTTAAATTGTAATGTAATATTTGATTTTTATTAAAATCTAAAATTCTCAAATATAATATATTGATATCATAATATGTTATTTTTAGTAAATGACCATGAGAAAAAGAAATTAAGAAAATGACAGTTTATATAGACAAAGATGTGTTAAAGTTACGAAAAACAAAACAAATTGTGAAAATAACTTAGAGCTACTTTTATTAGAAACATGAAACCTATTTGATAGATTTCTGAAAAAATAGAAAAGTTTGCTTTTAACATTATAACATGGGTTGAAACACTCCAAATGCATGCATTTGAATTAAAATTACACATACATATACATATTACTTAGCTACTTAATATATATGTTTAATATAATAGCCTTCTTAACTTGACATCGTTTACTACACTGAAACAACATTGGTAGAATGGTTTTCTGATTTATTTATTTTTCTAAATTTAAAATATGTCTTAAACACTAAAACAAGAGAATATGCAGTTTTTTTATGATTAATTTTATTGACTTAAATTGTAATGTAAGATTTGAGTTTTTTTAAAATCTAAAATTCTCAAATATAATGTATTGATATCATAATATGTTATTTTTAAAAAATGACCATGAGAAAAAGAATTAAAGAAAATCCCAGTTTATAGAGACAAAGATGTTTTAAAGATATGAAAAACAAAACAAATTGTGAAAATAACGTAGAGCTACTTTCACTAGAAACATGAATCCTATTTGATGGACACATGAAAAAATAGCTAAGTTTGCTTTGAACATTATAGGATGGGTTGAAACACTCCAAATGCATGCATTTGAATTAAAATTACATATCATATACATACTACGTAGCTAATTAATGTATTTGTTTAACATAATAGCCTTCTTAATGTGACATTATTTACTACACCAAATCAACATTGGTAGAATGATTTACTTATTCTATACTCTTTTTTTCTAAATTTAAAAAACGGTTTTAATACTAAAACAAAAGAGTATGCAGTTTTGAAACCTATTTGATGGATACATGCGAAAATAGCTAAGTTTACTTTGAACATTATAGGATGGGTTGAAACACTCCAAATGCATGCATTTGAATTAAAATGACATATACATATACATACTACTTAGTTACTTAATGTATTTGTTTAACATAGTAGCCTTCTTAATGTGACAATGTTTACTATACCAAATAAACATTGGTAGATTGATTTATTTTCTTATACTTATTTTATCAAATTTAAAACAAGTTTTGAACACTAAAACAAAAGAGTATGCAGTTTGTTTATGATTAATTTTATTGACTTAAATTGAAATGTAATGATATTTGATTTTTATTAAAATCTAAAATTCTCAAATATAATCTATCGATATCATAATATGTTATTTTTAATAGATGACCATGAGAAAAAGAAATTAAGTAAATGACAGTTTATATAGACAAAGATGTGTTAAAGTTATGAAAAACAAAACAAATTGTGAAAAATAACTTAGAGCTACTTTTATTAGAAACATGAAACCTATTTGATAGATTCATGAAAAAATAGCAAAGTTTGCTTTTAACATTATAACATGGGTTGAAACACTCCAAATGCATGCATTTGAATTAAAATTACATATACATATACATATTACTTAGCTACTTAATATATATATGTTTAATATAATAGCCTTCTTAACTTAATATTGTTTACTACACTGAAACAACATTGATAGAATGATTTACTTATTTATTTATTTTTTAAAATTTAAAATATGTCTTAAACACTAAAACAAGAGAATATGCGGTGTTTTTATGATTAATTTTATTGACTTAAATTGTAATGTAATATTTGATTTTTATTAAAATCTAAAATTCTCAAATATAATATATTGATATCATAATATGTTATTTTTAGTAAATGACCATGAGAAAAAGAAATTAAGAAAATGACAGTTTATATAGACAAAGATGTGTTAAAGTTACGAAAAACAAAACAAATTGTGAAAATAACTTAGAGCTACTTTTATTAGAAACATGAAACCTATTTGATAGATTCTGAAAAAATAGAAAAGTTTGCTTTTAACATTATAACATGGGTTGAAACACTCCAAATGCATGCATTTGAATTAAAATTACACATACATATACATATTACTTAGCTACTTAATATATATGTTTAATATAATAGCCTTCTTAACTTGACATCGTTTACTACACTGAAACAACATTGGTAGAATGGTTTTCTGATTTATTTATTTTTCTAAATTTAAAATATGTCTTAAACACTAAAACAAGAGAATATGCAGTTTTTTTATGATTAATTTTATTGACTTAAATTGTAATGTAAGATTTGAGTTTTTTTAAAATCTAAAATTCTCAAATATAATGTATTGATATCATAATATGTTATTTTAAAAAATGACCATGAGAAAAAGAATTAAAGAAAATCCCAGTTTATAGAGACAAAGATGTTTTAAAGATATGAAAAACAAAACAAATTGTGAAAATAACGTAGAGCTACTTTCACTAGAAACATGAATCCTATTTGATGGACACATGAAAAAATAGCTAAGTTTGCTTTGAACATTATAGGATGGGTTGAAACACTCCAAATGCATGCATTTGAATTAAAATTACATATCATATACATACTACGTAGCTAATTAATGTATTTGTTTAACATAATAGCCTTCTTAATGTGACATTATTTACTACACCAAATCAACATTGGTAGAATGATTTACTTATTCTATACTCTTTTTTTCTAAATTTAAAAAACGGTTTTAATACTAAAACAAAAGAGTATGCAGTTTTGAAACCTATTTGATGGATACATGCGAAAATAGCTAAGTTTACTTTGAACATTATAGGATGGGTTGAAACACTCCAAATGCATGCATTTGAATTAAAATGACATATACATATACATACTACTTAGTTACTTAATGTATTTGTTTAACATAGTAGCCTTCTTAATGTGACAATGTTTACTATACCAAATAAACATTGGTAGATTGATTTATTTTCTTATACTTATTTTATCAAATTTAAAACAAGTTTTGAACACTAAAACAAAAGAGTATGCAGTTTGTTTATGATTAATTTTATTGACTTAAATTGAAATGTAATGATATTTGATTTTTATTAAAATCTAAAATTCTCAAATATAATCTATCGATATCATAATATGTTATTTTTAATAGATGACCATGAGAAAAAGAAATTAAGTAAATGACAGTTTATATAGACAAAGATGTGTTAAAGTTATGAAAAACAAAACAAATTGTGAAAAATAACTTAGAGCTACTTTTATTAGAAACATGAAACCTATTTGATAGATTCATGAAAAAATAGCAAAGTTTGCTTTTAACATTATAACATGGGTTGAAACACTCCAAATGCATGCATTTGAATTAAAATTACATATACATATACATATTACTTAGCTACTTAATATATATATGTTTAATATAATAGCCTTCTTAACTTAATATTGTTTACTACACTGAAACAACATTGATAGAATGATTTACTTATTTATTTATTTTTTAAAATTTAAAATATGTCTTAAACACTAAAACAAGAGAATATGCGGTGTTTTTATGATTAATTTTATTGACTTAAATTGTAATGTAATATTTGATTTTTATTAAAATCTAAAATTCTCAAATATAATATATTGATATCATAATATGTTATTTTTAGTAAATGACCATGAGAAAAAGAAATTAAGAAAATGACAGTTTATATAGACAAAGATGTGTTAAAGTTACGAAAAACAAAACAAATTGTGAAAATAACTTAGAGCTACTTTTATTAGAAACATGAAACCTATTTGATAGATTTCTGAAAAAATAGAAAAGTTTGCTTTTAACATTATAACATGGGTTGAAACACTCCAAATGCATGCATTTGAATTAAAATTACACATACATATACATATTACTTAGCTACTTAATATATATGTTTAATATAATAGCCTTCTTAACTTGACATCGTTTACTACACTGAAACAACATTGGTAGAATGGTTTTCTGATTTATTTATTTTTCTAAATTTAAAATATGTCTTAAACACTAAAACAAGAGAATATGCAGTTTTTTTATGATTAATTTTATTGACTTAAATTGTAATGTAAGATTTGAGTTTTTTTAAAATCTAAAATTCTCAAATATAATGTATTGATATCATAATATGTTATTTTTAAAAAATGACCATGAGAAAAAGAATTAAAGAAAATCCCAGTTTATAGAGACAAAGATGTTTTAAAGATATGAAAAACAAAACAAATTGTGAAAATAACGTAGAGCTACTTTCACTAGAAACATGAATCCTATTTGATGGACACATGAAAAAATAGCTAAGTTTGCTTTGAACATTATAGGATGGGTTGAAACACTCCAAATGCATGCATTTGAATTAAAATTACATATCATATACATACTACGTAGCTAATTAATGTATTTGTTTAACATAATAGCCTTCTTAATGTGACATTATTTACTACACCAAATCAACATTGGTAGAATGATTTACTTATTCTATACTCTTTTTTTCTAAATTTAAAAAACGGTTTTAATACTAAAACAAAAGAGTATGCAGTTTTGAAACCTATTTGATGGATACATGCGAAAATAGCTAAGTTTACTTTGAACATTATAGGATGGGTTGAAACACTCCAAATGCATGCATTTGAATTAAAATGACATATACATATACATACTACTTAGTTACTTAATGTATTTGTTTAACATAGTAGCCTTCTTAATGTGACAATGTTTACTATACCAAATAAACATTGGTAGATTGATTTATTTTCTTATACTTATTTTATCAAATTTAAAACAAGTTTTGAACACTAAAACAAAAGAGTATGCAGTTTGTTTATGATTAATTTTATTGACTTAAATTGAAATGTAATGATATTTGATTTTTATTAAAATCTAAAATTCTCAAATATAATCTATCGATATCATAATATGTTATTTTTAATAGATGACCATGAGAAAAAGAAATTAAGTAAATGACAGTTTATATAGACAAAGATGTGTTAAAGTTATGAAAAACAAAACAAATTGTGAAAAATAACTTAGAGCTACTTTTATTAGAAACATGAAACCTATTTGATAGATTCATGAAAAAATAGCAAAGTTTGCTTTTAACATTATAACATGGGTTGAAACACTCCAAATGCATGCATTTGAATTAAAATTACATATACATATACATATTACTTAGCTACTTAATATATATATGTTTAATATAATAGCCTTCTTAACTTAATATTGTTTACTACACTGAAACAACATTGATAGAATGATTTACTTATTTATTTATTTTTTAAAATTTAAAATATGTCTTAAACACTAAAACAAGAGAATATGCGGTGTTTTTATGATTAATTTTATTGACTTAAATTGTAATGTAATATTTGATTTTTATTAAAATCTAAAATTCTCAAATATAATATATTGATATCATAATATGTTATTTTTAGTAAATGACCATGAGAAAAAGAAATTAAGAAAATGACAGTTTATATAGACAAAGATGTGTTAAAGTTACGAAAAACAAAACAAATTGTGAAAATAACTTAGAGCTACTTTTATTAGAAACATGAAACCTATTTGATAGATTTCTGAAAAAATAGAAAAGTTTGCTTTTAACATTATAACATGGGTTGAAACACTCCAAATGCATGCATTTGAATTAAAATTACACATACATATACATATTACTTAGCTACTTAATATATATGTTTAATATAATAGCCTTCTTAACTTGACATCGTTTACTACACTGAAACAACATTGGTAGAATGGTTTTCTGATTTATTTATTTTTCTAAATTTAAAATATGTCTTAAACACTAAAACAAGAGAATATGCAGTTTTTTTATGATTAATTTTATTGACTTAAATTGTAATGTAAGATTTGAGTTTTTTTAAAATCTAAAATTCTCAAATATAATGTATTGATATCATAATATGTTATTTTTAAAAAATGACCATGAGAAAAAGAATTAAAGAAAATCCCAGTTTATAGAGACAAAGATGTTTTAAAGATATGAAAAACAAAACAAATTGTGAAAATAACGTAGAGCTACTTTCACTAGAAACATGAATCCTATTTGATGGACACATGAAAAAATAGCTAAGTTTGCTTTGAACATTATAGGATGGGTTGAAACACTCCAAATGCATGCATTTGAATTAAAATTACATATCATATACATACTACGTAGCTAATTAATGTATTTGTTTAACATAATAGCCTTCTTAATGTGACATTATTTACTACACCAAATCAACATTGGTAGAATGATTTACTTATTCTATACTCTTTTTTTCTAAATTTAAAAAACGGTTTTAATACTAAAACAAAAGAGTATGCAGTTTTGAAACCTATTTGATGGATACATGCGAAAATAGCTAAGTTTACTTTGAACATTATAGGATGGGTTGAAACACTCCAAATGCATGCATTTGAATTAAAATGACATATACATATACATACTACTTAGTTACTTAATGTATTTGTTTAACATAGTAGCCTTCTTAATGTGACAATGTTTACTATACCAAATAAACATTGGTAGATTGATTTATTTTCTTATACTTATTTTATCAAATTTAAAACAAGTTTTGAACACTAAAACAAAAGAGTATGCAGTTTGTTTATGATTAATTTTATTGACTTAAATTGAAATGTAATGATATTTGATTTTTATTAAAATCTAAAATTCTCAAATATAATCTATCGATATCATAATATGTTATTTTTAATAGATGACCATGAGAAAAAGAAATTAAGTAAATGACAGTTTATATAGACAAAGATGTGTTAAAGTTATGAAAAACAAAACAAATTGTGAAAAATAACTTAGAGCTACTTTTATTAGAAACATGAAACCTATTTGATAGATTCATGAAAAAATAGCAAAGTTTGCTTTTAACATTATAACATGGGTTGAAACACTCCAAATGCATGCATTTGAATTAAAATTACATATACATATACATATTACTTAGCTACTTAATATATATATGTTTAATATAATAGCCTTCTTAACTTAATATTGTTTACTACACTGAAACAACATTGATAGAATGATTTACTTATTTATTTATTTTTTAAAATTTAAAATATGTCTTAAACACTAAAACAAGAGAATATGCGGTGTTTTTATGATTAATTTTATTGACTTAAATTGTAATGTAATATTTGATTTTTATTAAAATCTAAAATTCTCAAATATAATATATTGATATCATAATATGTTATTTTTAGTAAATGACCATGAGAAAAAGAAATTAAGAAAATGACAGTTTATATAGACAAAGATGTGTTAAAGTTACGAAAAACAAAACAAATTGTGAAAATAACTTAGAGCTACTTTTATTAGAAACATGAAACCTATTTGATAGATTTCTGAAAAAATAGAAAAGTTTGCTTTTAACATTATAACATGGGTTGAAACACTCCAAATGCATGCATTTGAATTAAAATTACACATACATATACATATTACTTAGCTACTTAATATATATGTTTAATATAATAGCCTTCTTAACTTGACATCGTTTACTACACTGAAACAACATTGGTAGAATGGTTTTCTGATTTATTTATTTTTCTAAATTTAAAATATGTCTTAAACACTAAAACAAGAGAATATGCAGTTTTTTTATGATTAATTTTATTGACTTAAATTGTAATGTAAGATTTGAGTTTTTTTAAAATCTAAAATTCTCAAATATAATGTATTGATATCATAATATGTTATTTTTAAAAAATGACCATGAGAAAAAGAATTAAAGAAAATCCCAGTTTATAGAGACAAAGATGTTTTAAAGATATGAAAAACAAAACAAATTGTGAAAATAACGTAGAGCTACTTTCACTAGAAACATGAATCCTATTTGATGGACACATGAAAAAATAGCTAAGTTTGCTTTGAACATTATAGGATGGGTTGAAACACTCCAAATGCATGCATTTGAATTAAAATTACATATCATATACATACTACGTAGCTAATTAATGTATTTGTTTAACATAATAGCCTTCTTAATGTGACATTATTTACTACACCAAATCAACATTGGTAGAATGATTTACTTATTCTATACTCTTTTTTTCTAAATTTAAAAAACGGTTTTAATACTAAAACAAAAGAGTATGCAGTTTTGAAACCTATTTGATGGATACATGCGAAAATAGCTAAGTTTACTTTGAACATTATAGGATGGGTTGAAACACTCCAAATGCATGCATTTGAATTAAAATGACATATACATATACATACTACTTAGTTACTTAATGTATTTGTTTAACATAGTAGCCTTCTTAATGTGACAATGTTTACTATACCAAATAAACATTGGTAGATTGATTTATTTTCTTATACTTATTTTATCAAATTTAAAACAAGTTTTGAACACTAAAACAAAAGAGTATGCAGTTTGTTTATGATTAATTTTATTGACTTAAATTGAAATGTAATGATATTTGATTTTTATTAAAATCTAAAATTCTCAAATATAATCTATCGATATCATAATATGTTATTTTTAATAGATGACCATGAGAAAAAGAAATTAAGTAAATGACAGTTTATATAGACAAAGATGTGTTAAAGTTATGAAAAACAAAACAAATTGTGAAAAATAACTTAGAGCTACTTTTATTAGAAACATGAAACCTATTTGATAGATTCATGAAAAAATAGCAAAGTTTGCTTTTAACATTATAACATGGGTTGAAACACTCCAAATGCATGCATTTGAATTAAAATTACATATACATATACATATTACTTAGCTACTTAATATATATATGTTTAATATAATAGCCTTCTTAACTTAATATTGTTTACTACACTGAAACAACATTGATAGAATGATTTACTTATTTATTTATTTTTTAAAATTTAAAATATGTCTTAAACACTAAAACAAGAGAATATGCGGTGTTTTTATGATTAATTTTATTGACTTAAATTGTAATGTAATATTTGATTTTTATTAAAATCTAAAATTCTCAAATATAATATATTGATATCATAATATGTTATTTTTAGTAAATGACCATGAGAAAAAGAAATTAAGAAAATGACAGTTTATATAGACAAAGATGTGTTAAAGTTACGAAAAACAAAACAAATTGTGAAAATAACTTAGAGCTACTTTTATTAGAAACATGAAACCTATTTGATAGATTTCTGAAAAAATAGAAAAGTTTGCTTTTAACATTATAACATGGGTTGAAACACTCCAAATGCATGCATTTGAATTAAAATTACACATACATATACATATTACTTAGCTACTTAATATATATGTTTAATATAATAGCCTTCTTAACTTGACATCGTTTACTACACTGAAACAACATTGGTAGAATGGTTTTCTGATTTATTTATTTTTCTAAATTTAAAATATGTCTTAAACACTAAAACAAGAGAATATGCAGTTTTTTTATGATTAATTTTATTGACTTAAATTGTAATGTAAGATTTGAGTTTTTTTAAAATCTAAAATTCTCAAATATAATGTATTGATATCATAATATGTTATTTTTAAAAAATGACCATGAGAAAAAGAATTAAAGAAAATCCCAGTTTATAGAGACAAAGATGTTTTAAAGATATGAAAAACAAAACAAATTGTGAAAATAACGTAGAGCTACTTTCACTAGAAACATGAATCCTATTTGATGGACACATGAAAAAATAGCTAAGTTTGCTTTGAACATTATAGGATGGGTTGAAACACTCCAAATGCATGCATTTGAATTAAAATTACATATCATATACATACTACGTAGCTAATTAATGTATTTGTTTAACATAATAGCCTTCTTAATGTGACATTATTTACTACACCAAATCAACATTGGTAGAATGATTTACTTATTCTATACTCTTTTTTTCTAAATTTAAAAAACGGTTTTAATACTAAAACAAAAGAGTATGCAGTTTTGAAACCTATTTGATGGATACATGCGAAAATAGCTAAGTTTACTTTGAACATTATAGGATGGGTTGAAACACTCCAAATGCATGCATTTGAATTAAAATGACATATACATATACATACTACTTAGTTACTTAATGTATTTGTTTAACATAGTAGCCTTCTTAATGTGACAATGTTTACTATACCAAATAAACATTGGTAGATTGATTTATTTTCTTATACTTATTTTATCAAATTTAAAACAAGTTTTGAACACTAAAACAAAAGAGTATGCAGTTTGTTTATGATTAATTTTATTGACTTAAATTGAAATGTAATGATATTTGATTTTTATTAAAATCTAAAATTCTCAAATATAATCTATCGATATCATAATATGTTATTTTTAATAGATGACCATGAGAAAAAGAAATTAAGTAAATGACAGTTTATATAGACAAAGATGTGTTAAAGTTATGAAAAACAAAACAAATTGTGAAAAATAACTTAGAGCTACTTTTATTAGAAACATGAAACCTATTTGATAGATTCATGAAAAAATAGCAAAGTTTGCTTTTAACATTATAACATGGGTTGAAACACTCCAAATGCATGCATTTGAATTAAAATTACATATACATATACATATTACTTAGCTACTTAATATATATATGTTTAATATAATAGCCTTCTTAACTTAATATTGTTTACTACACTGAAACAACATTGATAGAATGATTTACTTATTTATTTATTTTTTAAAATTTAAAATATGTCTTAAACACTAAAACAAGAGAATATGCGGTGTTTTTATGATTAATTTTATTGACTTAAATTGTAATGTAATATTTGATTTTTATTAAAATCTAAAATTCTCAAATATAATATATTGATATCATAATATGTTATTTTTAGTAAATGACCATGAGAAAAAGAAATTAAGAAAATGACAGTTTATATAGACAAAGATGTGTTAAAGTTACGAAAAACAAAACAAATTGTGAAAATAACTTAGAGCTACTTTTATTAGAAACATGAAACCTATTTGATAGATTCTGAAAAAATAGAAAAGTTTGCTTTTAACATTATAACATGGGTTGAAACACTCCAAATGCATGCATTTGAATTAAAATTACACATACATATACATATTACTTAGCTACTTAATATATATGTTTAATATAATAGCCTTCTTAACTTGACATCGTTTACTACACTGAAACAACATTGGTAGAATGGTTTTCTGATTTATTTATTTTTCTAAATTTAAAATATGTCTTAAACACTAAAACAAGAGAATATGCAGTTTTTTTATGATTAATTTTATTGACTTAAATTGTAATGTAAGATTTGAGTTTTTTTAAAATCTAAAATTCTCAAATATAATGTATTGATATCATAATATGTTATTTTAAAAAATGACCATGAGAAAAAGAATTAAAGAAAATCCCAGTTTATAGAGACAAAGATGTTTTAAAGATATGAAAAACAAAACAAATTGTGAAAATAACGTAGAGCTACTTTCACTAGAAACATGAATCCTATTTGATGGACACATGAAAAAATAGCTAAGTTTGCTTTGAACATTATAGGATGGGTTGAAACACTCCAAATGCATGCATTTGAATTAAAATTACATATCATATACATACTACGTAGCTAATTAATGTATTTGTTTAACATAATAGCCTTCTTAATGTGACATTATTTACTACACCAAATCAACATTGGTAGAATGATTTACTTATTCTATACTCTTTTTTTCTAAATTTAAAAAACGGTTTTAATACTAAAACAAAAGAGTATGCAGTTTTGAAACCTATTTGATGGATACATGCGAAAATAGCTAAGTTTACTTTGAACATTATAGGATGGGTTGAAACACTCCAAATGCATGCATTTGAATTAAAATGACATATACATATACATACTACTTAGTTACTTAATGTATTTGTTTAACATAGTAGCCTTCTTAATGTGACAATGTTTACTATACCAAATAAACATTGGTAGATTGATTTATTTTCTTATACTTATTTTATCAAATTTAAAACAAGTTTTGAACACTAAAACAAAAGAGTATGCAGTTTGTTTATGATTAATTTTATTGACTTAAATTGAAATGTAATGATATTTGATTTTTATTAAAATCTAAAATTCTCAAATATAATCTATCGATATCATAATATGTTATTTTTAATAGATGACCATGAGAAAAAGAAATTAAGTAAATGACAGTTTATATAGACAAAGATGTGTTAAAGTTATGAAAAACAAAACAAATTGTGAAAAATAACTTAGAGCTACTTTTATTAGAAACATGAAACCTATTTGATAGATTCATGAAAAAATAGCAAAGTTTGCTTTTAACATTATAACATGGGTTGAAACACTCCAAATGCATGCATTTGAATTAAAATTACATATACATATACATATTACTTAGCTACTTAATATATATATGTTTAATATAATAGCCTTCTTAACTTAATATTGTTTACTACACTGAAACAACATTGATAGAATGATTTACTTATTTATTTATTTTTTAAAATTTAAAATATGTCTTAAACACTAAAACAAGAGAATATGCGGTGTTTTTATGATTAATTTTATTGACTTAAATTGTAATGTAATATTTGATTTTTATTAAAATCTAAAATTCTCAAATATAATATATTGATATCATAATATGTTATTTTTAGTAAATGACCATGAGAAAAAGAAATTAAGAAAATGACAGTTTATATAGACAAAGATGTGTTAAAGTTACGAAAAACAAAACAAATTGTGAAAATAACTTAGAGCTACTTTTATTAGAAACATGAAACCTATTTGATAGATTCTGAAAAAATAGAAAAGTTTGCTTTTAACATTATAACATGGGTTGAAACACTCCAAATGCATGCATTTGAATTAAAATTACACATACATATACATATTACTTAGCTACTTAATATATATGTTTAATATAATAGCCTTCTTAACTTGACATCGTTTACTACACTGAAACAACATTGGTAGAATGGTTTTCTGATTTATTTATTTTTCTAAATTTAAAATATGTCTTAAACACTAAAACAAGAGAATATGCAGTTTTTTTATGATTAATTTTATTGACTTAAATTGTAATGTAAGATTTGAGTTTTTTTAAAATCTAAAATTCTCAAATATAATGTATTGATATCATAATATGTTATTTTAAAAAATGACCATGAGAAAAAGAATTAAAGAAAATCCCAGTTTATAGAGACAAAGATGTTTTAAAGATATGAAAAACAAAACAAATTGTGAAAATAACGTAGAGCTACTTTCACTAGAAACATGAATCCTATTTGATGGACACATGAAAAAATAGCTAAGTTTGCTTTGAACATTATAGGATGGGTTGAAACACTCCAAATGCATGCATTTGAATTAAAATTACATATCATATACATACTACGTAGCTAATTAATGTATTTGTTTAACATAATAGCCTTCTTAATGTGACATTATTTACTACACCAAATCAACATTGGTAGAATGATTTACTTATTCTATACTCTTTTTTTCTAAATTTAAAAAACGGTTTTAATACTAAAACAAAAGAGTATGCAGTTTTGAAACCTATTTGATGGATACATGCGAAAATAGCTAAGTTTACTTTGAACATTATAGGATGGGTTGAAACACTCCAAATGCATGCATTTGAATTAAAATGACATATACATATACATACTACTTAGTTACTTAATGTATTTGTTTAACATAGTAGCCTTCTTAATGTGACAATGTTTACTATACCAAATAAACATTGGTAGATTGATTTATTTTCTTATACTTATTTTATCAAATTTAAAACAAGTTTTGAACACTAAAACAAAAGAGTATGCAGTTTGTTTATGATTAATTTTATTGACTTAAATTGAAATGTAATGATATTTGATTTTTATTAAAATCTAAAATTCTCAAATATAATCTATCGATATCATAATATGTTATTTTTAATAAATGACCATGAGAAAAAGAAATTAAGTAAATGACAGTTTATATAGACAAAGATGTGTTAAAGTTATGAAAAACAAAACAAATTGTGAAAAATAACTTAGAGCTACTTTTATTAGAAACATGAAACCTATTTGATAGATTCATGAAAAAATAGCAAAGTTTGCTTTTAACATTATAACATGGGTTGAAACACTCCAAATGCATGCATTTGAATTAAAATTACATATACATATACATATTACTTAGCTACTTAATATATATGTTTAATATAATAGCCTTCTTAACTTAATATTGTTTACTACACTGAAACAACATTGATAGAATGATTTACTTATTTATTTATTTTTTAAAATTTAAAATATGTCTTAAACACTAAAACAAGAGAATATGCGGTGTTTTTATGATTAATTTTATTGACTTAAATTGTAATGTAATATTTGATTTTTATTAAAATCTAAAATTCTCAAATATAATATATTGATATCATAATATGTTATTTTTAGTAAATGACCATGAGAAAAAGAAATTAAGAAAATGACAGTTTATATAGACAAAGATGTGTTAAAGTTACGAAAAACAAAACAAATTGTGAAAATAACTTAGAGCTACTTTTATTAGAAACATGAAACCTATTTGATAGATTCATGAAAAAATAGAAAAGTTTGCTTTTAACATTATAACATGGGTTGAAACACTCCAAATGCATGCATTTGAATTAAAATTACACATACATATACATATTACTTAGCTACTTAATATATATGTTTAATATAATAGCCTTCTTAACTTGACATCGTTTACTACACTGAAACAACATTGGTAGAATGGTTTTCTGATTTATTTATTTTTCTAAATTTAAAATATGTCTTAAACACTAAAACAAGAGAATATGCAGTTTTTTTATGATTAATTTTATTGACTTAAATTGTAATGTAAGATTTGAGTTTTTTTAAAATCTAAAATTCTCAAATATAATGTATTGATATCATAATATGTTATTTTAAAAAATGACCATGAGAAAAAGAATTAAAGAAAATCACAGTTTATAGAGACAAAGATGTTTTAAAGATATGAAAAACAAAACAAATTGTGAAAATAACGTAGAGCTACTTTCACTAGAAACATGAATCCTATTTGATGGACACATGAAAAAATAGCTAAGTTTGCTTTGAACATTATAGGATGGGTTGAAACACTCCAAATGCATGCATTTGAATTAAAATGACATATACATATACATACTACTTAGTTACTTAATGTATTTGTTTAACATAGTAGCCTTCTTAATGTGACAATGTTTACTATACCAAATAAACATTGGTAGATTGATTTATTTTCTTATACTTATTTTATCAAATTTAAAACAAGTTTTGAACACTAAAACAAAAGAGTATGCAGTTTGTTTATGATTAATTTTATTGACTTAAATTGAAATGTAATGATATTTGATTTTTATTAAAATCTAAAATTCTCAAATATAATCTATCGATATCATAATATGTTATTTTTAATAAATGACCACGAGAAAAAGAAATTAAGTAAATGACAGTTTATATAGACAAAGATGTGTTAAAGTTATGAAAAACAAAACAAATTGTGAAAAATAACTCAGAGCTACTTTTATTAGAAACATGAAACCTATTTGATAGATTCATGAAAAAATAGCAAAGTTTGCTTTTAACATTATAACATGGGTTGAAACACTCCAAATGCATGCATTTGAATTAAAATTACATATACATATACATATTACTTAGCTACTTAATATATATGTTTAATATAATAGCCTTCTTAACTAAACATTGTTTACTACACTGAAACAACATTGGTAGAATGATTTACTTATTTATTTATTTTTTAAAATTTAAAATATGTCTTAAACACTAATACAAGAGAATATGCAGTGTTTTTATGATTAATTTTATTGACTTAAATTGTAATGTAATATTTGATTTTTATTAAAATCTAAAATTCTCAAATATAATATATTGATATCATAATATGTTATTTTTAGTAAATGACCATGAGAAAAAGAAATTAAGAAAATGACAGTTTATATAGACAAAGATGTGTTAAAGTTATGAAAAACAAAACAAATTGTGAAAATAACTTAGAGCTACTTTTATTAGAAACATGAAACCTATTTGATAGATTCATGAAAAAATAGAAAAGTTTGCTTTTAACATTATAACATGGGTTGAAACACTCCAAATGAATGCATTTGAATTAAAATTACATATACATATACATATTACTTAGCTACTTAATATATATGTTTAATATAATAGCCTTCTTAACTTGACATCGTTTACTACACTGAAACAACATTGGTAGAATGGTTTTCTGATTTATTTATTTTCCTAATTTAAAATATGTCTTAAACACTAAAACAAGAGAATATGCAGTTTTTTTATGATTAATTTATTGACTTAAATTGTAATGTAAGATTTGAGTTTTTTTAAAATCTAAAATTCTCAAATATAATGTATTGATATCATAATATGTTATTTTAGAAAAATGACCATGAGAAAAAGAAATAAAGAAAATCACAGTTTATAGAGACAAAGAAGTTTTAATGATATGAAGAACAAAACAAATTGTGAGAATAACGTAGAGCTACTTTCACTAGAAACATGAATCCTATTTGATGGACACATGAAAATTGGCTAAGTTTGATTTGAACATTATAGGATGGGTTGAAACACTCCAAATGCATGCATTTGAATTAAAATTACATATCGTATACATACTACGTAGCTAATTAATGTATTTGTTTAACATAATAGCCTTCTTAATGTGACATTATTTACTACACCAAATCAACATTGGTAGAATGATTTACTTATTCTATACTCTTTTTTTTTTAATTTAAAAAATGGTTTTAATACTAAAACAAAAGAGTATGCAGTTTTGAAACCTATTTGATCGATACATGCGAAAATAGCTAAGTTTACTTTGACCATTATAGGACGGGTTGAAACACTCCAAATGCATGCATTTGAATTAAAATGACATATACATATACATACTACTTAGTTACTTAATGTATTTGTTTAACATAGTAGCCTTCTTAATGTGACAATGTTTACTATACCAAATAAACATTGGTAGAATGATTTATTTTCTTATACTTATTTTATCAAATTTAAAACAAGTTTTGAACACTAAAACAAAAGAGTATGCAGTTTGTTTATGATTAATTTTATTGACTTAAATTGAAATATAATGATATTTGATTTTTATTAAAATCTAAAATTCTCAAATATAATCTTTCGATATCATAATATGTTATTTTTAATAAATGACCACGAGAAAAAGAAATTAAGAAATGACAGTTTATATAGACAAAGATGTGTTAAAGTTATGAAAAACAAAACAAATTGTGAAAAATAACTCAGAGCTACTTTTATTAGAAACATGAAACCTATTTGATAGATTCATGAAAAAATAGCAAAGTTTGCTTTTAACATTATAACATGGGTTGAAACACTCCAAATGCATGCATTTGAATTAAAATTACATATACATATACATATTACTTAGCTACTTAATATATATGTTTAATATAATAGCCTTCTTAACTAAACATTGTTTACTACACTGAAACAACATTGGTAGAATGATTTACTTATTTATTTATTTTTTAATATTTAAAATATGTCTTAAACACTAATACAAGAGAATACCCAGTGTTTTTATGATTAATTTTATTGACTTAAATTGTAATGTAATATTTGATTTTTATTAAAATCTAAAATTCTCAAATATAATATATTGATATCATAATATGTTATTTTTAGTAAATGACCATGAGAAAAAGAAATTAAGAAAATGACAGTTTATATAGACAAAGATGTGTTAAAGTTATGAAAAACAAAACAAATTGTGAAAATAACTTAGAGCTACTTTTATTAGAAACATGAAACCTATTTGATAGATTCATGAAAAAATAGAAAAGTTTGCTTTTAACATTATAACATGGGTTGAAACACTCCAAATGAATGCATTTGAATTAAAATTACATATACATATACATATTACTTAGCTACTTAATATATATGTTTAATATAATAGCCTTCTTAACTTGACATCGTTTACTACACTGAAACAACATTGGTAGAATGGTTTTCTGATTTATTTATTTTCCTAATTTAAAATATGTCTTAAACACTAAAACAAGAGAATATGCAGTTTTTTTATGATTAATTTATTGACTTAAATTGTAATGTAAGATTTTAGTTTTTTTAAAATCTAAAATTCTCAAATATAATGTATTGATATCATAATATGTTATTTTAGAAAAATGACCATGAGAAAAAGAAATAAAGAAAATCACAGTTTATAGAGACAAAGAAGTTTTAATGATATGAAGAACAAAACAAATTGTGAGAATAACGTAGAGCTACTTTCACTAGAAACATGAATCCTATTTGATGGACACATGAAAATTGGCTAAGTTTGATTTGAACATTATAGGATGGGTTGAAACACTCCAAATGCATGCATTTGAATTAAAATTACATATCGTATACATACTACGTAGCTAATTAATGTATTTGTTTAACATAATAGCCTTCTTAATGTGACATTATTTACTACACCAAATCAACATTGGTAGAATGATTTACTTATTCTATACTCTTTTTTTTTTAATTTAAAAAATGGTTTTAATACTAAAACAAAAGAGTATGCAGTTTTGAAACCTATTTGATCGATACATGCGAAAATAGCTAAGTTTACTTTGACCATTATAGGACGGGTTGAAACACTCCAAATGCATGCATTTGAATTAAAATGACATATACATATACATACTACTTAGTTACTTAATGTATTAGTTTAACATAGTAGCCTTCTTAATGTGACAATGTTTACTATACCAAATAAACATTGGTAGAATGATTTATTTTCTTATACTTATTTTATCAAATTTAAAACAAGTTTTGAACACTAAAACAAAAGAGTATGCAGTTTGTTTATGATTAATTTTATTGACTTAAATTGAAATATAATGATATTTGATTTATATTAAAATCTAAAATTCTCAAATATAATCTTTCGATATCATAATATGTTATTTTTAATAAATGACCACGAGAAAAAGAAATTAAGAAAATGACAGTTTATATAGACAAAGATGTGTTAAAGTTATGAAAAACAAAACAAATTGTGAAAAATAACTCAGAGCTACTTTTATTAGAAACATGAAACCTATTTGATAGATTCATGAAAAAATAGCAAAGTTTGCTTTTAACATTATAACATGGGTTGAAACACTCCGAATGCATGCATTTGAATTAAAATTACATATACATATACATATCACTTAGCTACTTAATATATATGTTTAATATAATAGCCTTCTTGACTAAACATTGTTTACTACACTGAAACAACATTGGTAGAATGATTTACTTATTTATTTATTTTTTAATATTTAAAATATGTCTTAAACACTAATACAAGAGAATACCCAGTGTTTTTATGAATAATTTTATTGACTTAAATTGTAATGTAATATTTGATTTTTATTAAAATCTAAAATTCTCAAATATAATATATTGATATCATAATATGTTATTTTTAGTAAATGACCATGAGAAAAAGAAATTAAGAAAATGACAGTTTATATAGACAAAACAAATTGTGAAAATAACTTAGAGCTACTTTTATTAGAAACATGAAACCTATTTGATAGATTCATGAAAAAATAGAAAAGTTTGCTTTTAACATTATAACATGGGTTGAAACACTCCAAATGAATGCATTTGAATTAAAATTACATATACATATACATATTACTTAGCTACTTAATATATATGTTTAATATAATAGCCTTCTTAACTTGACATCGTTTACTACACGGAAACAACATTGGTAGAATGGTTTTCTGATTTATTTATTTTCCTAATTTAAAATATGTCTTAAACACTAAAACAAGAGAATATGCAGTTTTTTTATGATTAATTTATTGACTTAAATTGTAATGGAAGATTTTAGTTTTTTTAAAATCTAAAATTCTCAAATATAATGTATTGATATCATAATATGTTATTTTAGAAAAATGACCATGAGAAAAAGAAATAAAGAAAATCACAGTTTATAGAGACAAAGAAGTTTTAATGATATGAAGAACAAAACAAATTATGAGAATAACGTAGAGCTACTTTCACTAGAAACATGAATCCTATTTGATGGACACATGAAAATCTGGCTAAGTTTGATTTGAACATTATAGGATGGGTTGAAACACTCCAAATGCATGCATTTGAATTAAAATTACATATCGTATACATACTACGTAGCTAATTAATGTATTTGTTTAACATAATAGCCTTCTTAATGTGACATTATTTACTACACCAAATCAACATTGGTAGAATGATTTACTTATTCTATACTCTTTTTTTTTTAAATTTAAAAAATGGTTTTAATACTAAAACAAAAGAGTATGCAGTTTTGAAACCTATTTGATCGATACATGCGAAAATAGCTAAGTTTACTTTGACCATTATAGGACGGGTTGAAACACTCCAAATGCATGCATTTGAATTAAAATGACATATACATATACATACTACTTAGTTACTTAATGTATTTGTTTAACATAGTAGCCTTCTTAATGTGACAATGTTTACTATACCAAATAAACATTGGTAGAATGATTTATTTTCTTATACTTATTTTATCAAATTTAAAACAAGTTTTGAACACTAAAACAAAAGAGTATGCAGTTTGTTTATGATTAATTTTATTGACTTAAATTGAAATATAATCTTTCGATATCATAATATGTTATTTTTAATAAATGACCACGAGAAAAAGAAATTAAGAAAATGACAGTTTATATAGACAAAGATGTGTTAAAGTTATGAAAAACAAAACAAATTGTGAAAAATAACTCAGAGCTACTTTTATTAGAAACATGAAACCTATTTGATAGATTCATGAAAAAATAGAAAAGTTTGCTTTTAACATTATAACATGGGTTGAAACACTCCAAATGAATGCATTTGAATTAAAATTACATATACATATACATATTACTTAGCTACTTAATATATATGTTTAATATAATAGCCTTCTTAACTTGACATCGTTTACTACACGGAAACAACATTGGTAGAATGGTTTTCTGATTTATTTATTTTCCTAATTTAAAATATGTCTTAAACACTAAAACAAGAGAATATGCAGTTTTTTTATGATTAATTTATTGACTTAAATTGTAATGTAAGATTTTAGTTTTTTTAAAATCTAAAATTCTCAAATATAATGTATTGATATCATAATATGTTATTTTAGAAAAATGACCATGAGAAAAAGAAATAAAGAAAATCACAGTTTATAGAGACAAAGAAGTTTTAATGATATGAAGAACAAAACAAATTGTGAGAATAACGTAGAGCTACTTTCACTAGAAACATGAATCCTATTTGATGGACACATGAAAATTGGCTAAGTTTGATTTGAACATTATAGGATGGGTTGAAACACTCCAAATGCATGCATTTGAATTAAAATTACATATCGTATACATACTACGTAGCTAATTAATGTATTTGTTTAACATAATAGCCTTCTTAATGTGACATTATTTACTACACCAAATCAACATTGGTAGAATGATTTACTTATTCTATACTCTTTTTTTTTAAATTTAAAAATGGTTTTAATACTAAAACAAAAGAGTATGCAGTTTTGAAACCTATTTGATCGATACATGCGAAAATAGCTAAGTTTACTTTGACCATTATAGGACGGGTTGAAACACTCCAAATGCATGCATTTGAATTAAAATGACATATACATATACATACTACTTAGTTACTTAATGTATTTGTTTAACATAGTAGCCTTCTTAATGTGACAATGTTTACTATACCAAATAAACATTGGTAGAATGATTTATTTTCTTATACTTATTTTATCAAATTTAAAACAAGTTTTGAACACTAAAACAAAAGAGTATGCAGTTTGTTTATGATTAATTTTATTGACTTAAATTGAAATATAATGATATTTGATTTTTATTAAAATCTAAAATTCTCAAATATAATCTTTCGATATCATAATATGTTATTTTTAATAAATGACCACGAGAAAAAGAAATTAAGAAAATGACAGTTTATATAGACAAAGATGTGTTAAAGTTATGAAAAACAAAACAAATTGTGAAAAATAACTCAGAGCTACTTTTATTAGAAACATGAAACCTATTTGATAGATTCATGAAAAAATAGCAAAGTTTGCTTTTAACATTATAACATGGGTTGAAACACTCCAAATGAATGCATTTGAATTAAAATTACATATACATATACATATTACTTAGCTACTTAATATATATGTTTAATATAATAGCCTTCTTAACTAAACATTGTTTACTACACTGAAACAACATTGGTAGAATGATTTACTTATTTATTTATTTTTTAATATTTAAAATATGTCTTAAACACTAATACAAGAGAATACCCAGTGTTTTTATGATTAATTTTATTGACTTAAATTGTAATGTAATATTTGATTTTTATTAAAATCTAAAATTCTCAAATATAATATATTGATATCATAATATGTTATTTTTAGTAAATGACCATGAGAAAAAGAAATTAAGAAAATGACAGTTTATATAGACAAAGATGTGTTAAAGTTATGAAAAACAAAACAAATTGTGAAAATAACTTAGAGCTACTTTTATTAGAAACATGAAACCTATTTGATAGATTCATGAAAAAATAGAAAAGTTTGCTTTTAACATTATAACATGGGTTGAAACACTCCAAATGAATGCATTTGAATTAAAATTACATATACATATACATATTACTTAGCTACTTAATATATATGTTTAATATAATAGCCTTCTTAACTTGACATCGTTTACTACACGGAAACAACATTGGTAGAATGGTTTTCTGATTTATTTATTTTCCTAATTTAAAATATGTCTTAAACACTAAAACAAGAGAATATGCAGTTTTTTTATGATTAATTTATTGACTTAAATTGTAATGTAAGATTTTAGTTTTTTTAAAATCTAAAATTCTCAAATATAATGTATTGATATCATAATATGTTATTTTAGAAAAATGACCATGAGAAAAAGAAATAAAGAAAATCACAGTTTATAGAGACAAAGAAGTTTTAATGATATGAAGAACAAAACAAATTGTGAGAATAACGTAGAGCTACTTTCACTAGAAACATGAATCCTATTTGATGGACACATGAAAATTGGCTAAGTTTGATTTGAACATTATAGGATGGGTTGAAACACTCCAAATGCATGCATTTGAATTAAAATTACATATCGTATACATACTACGTAGCTAATTAATGTATTTGTTTAACATAATAGCCTTCTTAATGTGACATTATTTACTACACCAAATCAACATTGGTAGAATGATTTACTTATTCTATACTCTTTTTTTTTTAATTTAAAAAATGGTTTTAATACTAAAACAAAAGAGTATGCAGTTTTGAAACCTATTTGATCGATACATGCGAAAATAGCTAAGTTTACTTTGACCATTATAGGACGGGTTGAAACACTCCAAATGCATGCATTTGAATTAAAATGACATATACATATACATACTACTTAGTTACTTAATGTATTTGTTTAACATAGTAGCCTTCTTAATGTGACAATGTTTACTATACCAAATAAACATTGGTAGAATGATTTATTTTCTTATACTTATTTTATCAAATTTAAAACAAGTTTTGAACACTAAAACAAAAGAGTATGCAGTTTGTTTATGATTAATTTTATTGACTTAAATTGAAATATAATCTTTCGATATCATAATATGTTATTTTTAATAAATGACCACGAGAAAAAGAAATTAAGAAAATGACAGTTTATATAGACAAAGATGTGTTAAAGTTATGAAAAACAAAACAAATTGTGAAAAATAACTCAGAGCTACTTTTATTAGAAACATGAAACCTATTTGATAGATTCATGAAAAAATAGCAAAGTTTGCTTTTAACATTATAACATGGGTTGAAACACTCCGAATGCATGCATTTGAATTAAAATTACATATACATATACATATCACTTAGCTACTTAATATATATGTTTAATATAATAGCCTTCTTGACTAAACATTGTTTACTACACTGAAACAACATTGGTAGAATGATTTACTTATTTATTTATTTTTTAATATTTAAAATATGTCTTAAACACTAATACAAGAGAATACCCAGTGTTTTTATGAATAATTTTATTGACTTAAATTGTAATGTAATATTTGATTTTTATTAAAATCTAAAATTCTCAAATATAATATATTGATATCATAATATGTTATTTTTAGTAAATGACCATGAGAAAAAGAAATTAAGAAAATGACAGTTTATATAGACAAATCAAATTGTGAAAATAACTTAGAGCTAGTTTTATTAGAAACATGAAACCTATTTGATAGATTCATGAAAAAATAGAAAAGTTTGCTTTTAACATTATAACATGGGTTGAAACACTCCAAATGAATGCATTTGAATTAAAATTACATATACATATACATATTACTTAGCTACTTAATATATATGTTTAATATAATAGCCTTCTTAACTTGACATCGTTTACTACACGAAACAACATTGGTAGAATGGTTTTCTGATTTATTTATTTTCCTAATTTAAAATATGTCTTAAACACTAAAACAAGAGAATATGCAGTTTTTTTATGATTAATTTATTGACTTAAATTGTAATGGAAGATTTTAGTTTTTTTAAAATCTAAAATTCTCAAATATAATGTATTGATATCATAATATGTTATTTTAGAAAAATGACCATGAGAAAAAGAAATAAAGAAAATCACAGTTTATAGAGACAAAGAAGTTTTAATGATATGAAGAACAAAACAAATTATGAGAATAACGTAGAGCTACTTTCACTAGAAACATGAATCCTATTTGATGGACACATGAAAATCTGGCTAAGTTTGATTTGAACATTATAGGATGGGTTGAAACACTCCAAATGCATGCATTTGAATTAAAATTACATATCGTATACATACTACGTAGCTAATTAATGTATTTGTTTAACATAATAGCCTTCTTAATGTGACATTATTTACTACACCAAATCAACATTGGTAGAATGATTTACTTATTCTATACTCTTTTTTTTTTAATTTAAAAAATGGTTTTAATACTAAAACAAAAGAGTATGCAGTTTTGAAACCTATTTGATCGATACATGCGAAAATAGCTAAGTTTACTTTGACCATTATAGGACGGGTTGAAACACTCCAAATGCATGCATTTGAATTAAAATGACATATACATATACATACTACTTAGTTACTTAATGTATTTGTTTAACATAGTAGCCTTCTTAATGTGACAATGTTTACTATACCAAATAAACATTGGTAGAATGATTTATTTTCTTATACTTATTTTATCAAATTTAAAACAAGTTTTGAACACTAAAACAAAAGAGTATGCAGTTTGTTTATGATTAATTTTATTGACTTAAATTGAAATATAATCTTTCGATATCATAATATGTTATTTTTAATAAATGACCACGAGAAAAAGAAATTAAGAAAATGACAGTTTATATAGACAAAGATGTGTTAAAGTTATGAAAAACAAAACAAATTGTGAAAAATAACTCAGAGCTACTTTTATTAGAAACATGAAACCTATTTGATAGATTCATGAAAAAATAGCAAAGTTTGCTTTTAACATTATAACATGGGTTGAAACACTCCAAATGCATGCATTTGAATTAAAATTACATATACATATACGTATTACTTAGCTACTTAATATATATGTTTAATATAATAGCCTTCTTGACTAAACATTGTTTACTACACTGAAACAACATTGGTAGAATGATTTACTTATTTATTTATTTTTTAATATTTAAAATATGTCTTAAACACTAATACAAGAGAATACCCAGTGTTTTTATGAATAATTTTATTGACTTAAATTGTAATGTAATATTTGATTTTTATTAAAATCTAAAATTCTCAAATATAATATATTGATATCATAATATGTTATTTTTAGTAAATGACCATGAGAAAAAGAAATTAAGAAAATGACAGTTTATATAGACAAAGATGTGTTAAAGTTATGAAAAACAAAACAAATTGTGAAAATAACTTAGAGCTACTTTTATTAGAAACATGAAACCTATTTGATAGATTCATGAAAAAATAGAAAAGTTTGCTTTTAACATTATAACATGGGTTGAAACACTCCAAATGAATGCATTTGAATTAAAATTACATATACATATACATATTACTTAGCTACTTAATATATATGTTTAATATAATAGCCTTCTTAACTTGACATCGTTTACTACACTGAAACAACATTGGTAGAATGGTTTTTGATTTATTTATTTTCCTAATTTAAAATATGTCTTAAACACTAAAACAAGAGAATATGCAGTTTTTTTATGATTAATTTATTGACTTAAATTGTAATGTAAGATTTGAGTTTTTTTAAAATCTAAAATTCTCAAATATAATGTATTGATATCATAATATGTTATTTTAGAAAAATGACCATGAGAAAAAGAAATAAAGAAAATCACAGTTTATAGAGACAAAGAAGTTTTAATGATATGAAGAACAAAACAAATTGTGAGAATAACGTAGAGCTACTTTCACTAGAAACATGAATCCTATTTGATGGACACATGAAAATTTGGCTAAGTTTGATTTGAACATTATAGGATGGGTTGAAACACTCCAAATGCATGCATTTGAATTAAAATTACATATCGTATACATACTACGTAGCTAATTAATGTATTTGTTTAACATAATAGCCTTCTTAATGTGACATTATTTACTACACCAAATCAACATTGGTAGAATGATTTACTTATTCTATACTCTTTTTTTTTAATTTAAAAAATGGTTTTAATACTAAAACAAAAGAGTATGCAGTTTTGAAACCTATTTGATCGATACATGCGAAAATAGCTAAGTTTACTTTGACCATTATAGGACGGGTTGAAACACTCCAAATGCATGCATTTGAATTAAAATGACATATACATATACATACTACTTAGTTACTTAATGTATTTGTTTAACATAGTAGCCTTCTTAATGTGACAATGTTTACTATACCAAATAAACATTGGTAGAATGATTTATTTTCTTATACTTATTTTATCAAATTTAAAACAAGTTTTGAACACTAAAACTAAGGAGTATGCAGTTCGTTTATGATTAATTTTATTGACTTAAATTGAAATATAATGATATTTGATTTTTATTAAAATCTAAAATTCTCAAATATAATCTATCGATATCATAATATGTTATTTTAAATAAATGACCACGAGAAAAAGAAATTAAGAAAATGACAGTTTATATAGACAAAGATGTGTTAAAGTTATGAAAAACAAAACAAATTGTGAAAAATAACTCAGAGCTACTTTTATTAGAAACATGAAACCTATTTGATAGATTCATGAAAAAATAGCAAAGTTTGCTTTAAACATTATAACATGGGTTGAAACACTCCAAATGCATGCATTTGAATTAAAATTACATATACATATACATATTACTTAGCTACTTAATATATATGTTTAATATAATAGCCTTCTTAACTAAACATTGTTTACTACACTGAAACAACATTGGTAGAATGATTTACTTATTTATTTATTTTTTAATATTTAAAATATGTCTTAAACACTAATACAAGAGAATACCCAGTGTTTTTATGATTAATTTTATTGACTTAAATTGTAATGTAATATTTGATTTTTATTAAAATCTAAAATTCTCAAATATAATATATTGATATCATAATATGTTATTTTTAGTAAATGACCATGAGAAAAAGAAATTAAGAAAATGACAGTTTATATAGACAAAGATGTGTTAAAGTTATGAAAAACAAAACAAATTGTGAAAATAACTTAGAGCTACTTTTATTAGAAACATGAAACCTATTTGATAGATTCATGAAAAAATAGAAAAGTTTGCTTTTAACATTATAACATGGGTTGAAACACTCCAAATGAATGCATTTGAATTAAAATTACATATACATATACATATTACTTAGCTACTTAATATATATGTTTAATATAATAGCCTTCTTAACTTGACATCGTTTACTACACTGAAACAACATTGGTAGAATGGTTTTCTGATTTATTTATTTTCCTAATTTAAAATATGTCTTAAACACTAAAACAAGAGAATATGCAGTTTTTTTATGATTAATTTATTGACTTAAATTGTAATGTAAGATTTGAGTTTTTTTAAAATCTAAAATTCTCAAATATAATGTATTGATATCATAATATGTTATTTTAGAAAAATGACCATGAGAAAAAGAAATAAAGAAAATCACAGTTTATAGAGACAAAGAAGTTTTAATGATATGAAGAACAAAACAAATTGTGAGAATAACGTAGAGCTACTTTCACTAGAAACATGAATCCTATTTGATGGACACATGAAAATTGGCTAAGTTTGATTTGAACATTATAGGATGGGTTGAAACACTCCAAATGCATGCATTTGAATTAAAATTACATATCGTATACATACTACGTAGCTAATTAATGTATTTGTTTAACATAATAGCCTTCTTAATGTGACATTATTTACTACACCAAATCAACATTGGTAGAATGATTTACTTATTCTATACTCTTTTTTTTTAATTTAAAAAATGGTTTTAATACTAAAACAAAAGAGTATGCAGTTTTGAAACCTATTTGATCGATACATGCGAAAATAGCTAAGTTTACTTTGACCATTATAGGACGGGTTGAAACACTCCAAATGCATGCATTTGAATTAAAATGACATATACATATACATACTACTTAGTTACTTAATGTATTTGTTTAACATAGTAGCCTTCTTAATGTGACAATGTTTACTATACCAAATAAACATTGGTAGAATGATTTATTTTCTTATACTTATTTTATCAAATTTAAAACAAGTTTTGAACACAAAAACAAAAGAGTATGCAGTTTGTTTATGATTAATTTTATTGACTTAAATTGAAATATAATCTTTCGATATCATAATATGTTATTTTTAATAAATGACCACGAGAAAAAGAAATTAAGAAAATGACAATTTATAGACAAAGATGTGTTAAAGTTATGAAAAACAAAACAAATTGTGAAAAATAACTCAGAGCTACTTTTATTAGAAACATGAAACCTATTTGATAGATTCATGAAAAAATAGCAAAGTTTGCTTTTAACATTATAACATGGGTTGAAGCACTCCGAATGCATGCATTTGAATTAAAATTACATATACATATACATATCACTTAGCTACTTAATATATATGTTTAATATAATAGCCTTCTTGACTAAACATTGTTTACTACACTAAAACAACATTGGTAGAATGATTTACTTATTTATTTATTTTTAATATTTAAAATATGTCTTAAACACTAATACAAGAGAATACCCAGTGTTTTTATGATTAATTTTATTGACTTAAATTGTAATGTAATATTTGATTTTTATTAAAATCTAAAATTCTCAAATATAATATATTGATATCATAATATGTTATTTTTAGTAAATGACCATGAGAAAAAGAAATTAAGAAAATGACAGTTTATATAGACAAAGATGTGTTAAAGTTATGAAAAACAAAACAAATTGTGAAAATAACTTAGAGCTACTTTTATTAGAAACATGAAACCTATTTGATAGATTCATGAAAAAATAGAAAAGTTTGCTTTTAACATTATAACATGGGTTGAAACACTCCAAATGAATGCATTTGAATTAAAATTACATATACATATACATATTACTTAGCTACTTAATATATATGTTTAATATAATAGCCTTCTTAACTTGACATCGTTTACTACACTGAAACAACATTGGTAGAATGGTTTTTGATTTATTTATTTTCCTAATTTAAAATATGTCTTAAACACTAAAACAAGAGAATATGCAGTTTTTTTATGATTAATTTATTGACTTAAATTGTAATGTAAGATTTGAGTTTTTTTAAAATCTAAAATTCTCAAATATAATGTATTGATATCATAATATGTTATTTTAGAAAAATGACCATGAGAAAAAGAAATAAAGAAAATCACAGTTTATAGAGACAAAGAAGTTTTAATGATATGAAGAACAAAACAAATTGTGAGAATAACGTAGAGCTACTTTCACTAGAAACATGAATCCTATTTGATGGACACATGAAAATTGGCTAAGTTTGATTTGAACATTATAGGATGGGTTGAAACACTCCAAATGCATGCATTTGAATTAAAATTACATATCGTATACATACTACGTAGCTAATTAATGTATTTGTTTAACATAATAGCCTTCTTAATGTGACATTATTTACTACACCAAATCAACATTGGTAGAATGATTTACTTATTCTATACTCTTTTTTTTTTAATTTAAAAAATGGTTTTAATACTAAAACAAAAGAGTATGCAGTTTTGAAACCTATTTGATCGATACATGCGAAAATAGCTAAGTTTACTTTGACCATTATAGGACGGGTTGAAACACTCCAAATGCATGCATTTGAATTAAAATGACATATACATATACATACTACTTAGTTACTTAATGTATTTGTTTAACATAGTAGCCTTCTTAATGTGACAATGTTTACTATACCAAATAAACATTGGTAGAATGATTTATTTTCTTATACTTATTTTATCAAATTTAAAACAAGTTTTGAACACTAAAACAAAAGAGTATGCAGTTTGTTTATGATTAATTTTATTGACTTAAATTGAAATATAATGATATTTGATTTTTATTAAAATCTAAAATTCTCAAATATAATCTATCGATATCATAATATGTTATTTTTAATAAATGACCACGAGAAAAAGAAATTAAGAAAATGACAGTTTATATAGACAAAGATGTGTTAAAGTTATGAAAAACAAAACAAATTGTGAAAAATAACTCAGAGCTACTTTTATTAGAAACATGAAACCTATTTGATAGATTCATGAAAAAATAGCAAAGTTTGCTTTTAACATTATAACATGGGTTGAAACACTCCAAATGCATGCATTTGAATTAAAATTACATATACATATACATATTACTTAGCTACTTAATATATATGTTTAATATAATAGCCTTCTTAACTAAACATTGTTTACTACACTGAAACAACATTGGTAGAATGATTTACTTATTTATTTATTTTTTAATATTTAAAATATGTCTTAAACACTAATACAAGAGAATACGCAGTGTTTTTATGATTAATTTTATTGACTTAAATTGTAATGTAATATTTGATTTTTATTAAAATCTAAAATTCTCAAATATAATATATTGATATCATAATATGTTATTTTTAGTAAATGACCATGAGAAAAAGAAATTAAGAAAATGACAGTTTATATAGACAAAGATGTGTTAAAGTTATGAAAAACAAAACAAATTGTGAAAATAACTTAGAGCTACTTTTATTAGAAACATGAAACCTATTTGATAGATTCATGAAAAAATAGAAAAGTTTGCTTTTAACATTATAACATGGGTTGAAACACTCCAAATGAATGCATTTGAATTAAAATTACATATACATATACATATTACTTAGCTACTTAATATATATGTTTAATATAATAGCCTTCTTAACTTGACATCGTTTACTACACTGAAACAACATTGGTAGAATGGTTTTCTGATTTATTTATTTTCCTAATTTAAAATATGTCTTAAACACTAAAACAAGAGAATATGCAGTTTTTTTATGATTAATTTATTGACTTAAATTGTAATGTAAGATTTGAGTTTTTTTAAAATCTAAAATTCTCAAATATAATGTATTGATATCATAATATGTTATTTTAGAAAAATGACCATGAGAAAAAGAAATAAAGAAAATCACAGTTTATAGAGACAAAGAAGTTTTAATGATATGAAGAACAAAACAAATTGTGAGAATAACGTAGAGCTACTTTCACTAGAAACATGAATCCTATTTGATGGACACATGAAAAATTGGCTAAGTTTGATTTGAACATTATAGGATGGGTTGAAACACTCCAAATGCATGCATTTGAATTAAAATTACATATCGTATACATACTACGTAGCTAATTAATGTATTTGTTTAACATAATAGCCTTCTTAATGTGACATTATTTACTACACCAAATCAACATTGGTAGAATGATTTACTTATTCTATACTCTTTTTTTTAATTTAAAAAATGGTTTTAATACTAAAACAAAAGAGTATGCAGTTTTGAAACCTATTTGATCGATACATGCGAAAATAGCTAAGTTTACTTTGACCATTATAGGACGGGTTGAAACACTCCAAATGCATGCATTTGAATTAAAATGACATATACATATACATACTACTTAGTTACTTAATGTATTTGTTTAACATAGTAGCCTTCTTAATGTGACAATGTTTACTATACCAAATAAACATTGGTAGAATGATTTATTTTCTTATACTTATTTTATCAAATTTAAAACAAGTTTTGAACACTAAAACAAAAGAGTATGCAGTTTGTTTATGATTAATTTTATTGACTTAAATTGAAATATAATGATATTTGATTTTTATTAAAATCTAAAATTCTCAAATATAATCTATCGATATCATAATATGTTATTTTTAATAAATGACCACGAGAAAAAGAAATTAAGAAAATGACAGTTTATATAGACAAAGATGTGTTAAAGTTATGAAAAACAAAACAAATTGTGAAAAATAACTCAGAGCTACTTTTATTAGAAACATGAAACCTATTTGATAGATTCATGAAAAAATAGCAAAGTTTGCTTTTAACATTATAACATGGGTTGAAACACTCCAAATGCATGCATTTGAATTAAAATTACATATACATATACATATTACTTAGCTACTTAATATATATGTTTAATATAATAGCCTTCTTAACTAAACATTGTTTACTACACTGAAACAACATTGGTAGAATGATTTACTTATTTATTTATTTTTTAATATTTAAAATATGTCTTAAACACTAATACAAGAGAATACGCAGTGTTTTTATGATTAATTTTATTGACTTAAATTGTAATGTAATATTTGATTTTTATTAAAATCTAAAATTCTCAAATATAATATATTGATATCATAATATGTTATTTTTAGTAAATGACCATGAGAAAAAGAAATTAAGAAAATGACAGTTTATATAGACAAAGATGTGTTAAAGTTATGAAAAACAAAACAAATTGTGAAAATAACTTAGAGCTACTTTTATTAGAAACATGAAACCTATTTGATAGATTCATGAAAAAATAGCAAAGTTTGCTTTTAACATTATAACATGGGTTGAAACACTCCAAATGCATGCATTTGAATTAAAATTACATATACATATACATATTACTTAGCTACTTAATATATATGTTTAATATAATAGCCTTCTTAACTAAACATTGTTTACTACACTGAAACAACATTGGTAGAATGATTTACTTATTTATTTATTTTTTATATTTAAAATATGTCTTAAACACTAATACAAGAGAATACGCAGTGTTTTTATGATTAATTTTATTGACTTAAATTGTAATGTAATATTTGATTTTTATTAAAATCTAAAATTCTCAAATATAATATATTGATATCATAAAATGTTATTTTTAGTAAATGACCATGAGAAAAAGAAATTAAGAAAATGACAGTTTATATAGACAAAGATGTGTTAAAGTTATGAAAAACAAAACAAATTGTGAAAATAACTTAGAGCTACTTTTATTAGAAACATGAAACCTATTTGATAGATTCATGAAAAAATAGAAAAGTTTGCTTTTAACATTATAACATGGGTTGAAACGCTCCAAATGAATGCATTTGAATTAAAATTACATATACATATACATATTACTTAGCTACTTAATATATATGTTTAATATAATAGCCTTCTTAACTTGACATCGTTTACTACACTGAAACGACATTGGTAGAATGGTTTTCTGATTTATTTGTTTTCCTAATTTAAAATATGTCTTAAACACAGAAACAAGAGAATATGCAGTTTTTTTATGATTAATTTATTGACTTAAATTGTAATGTAAGATTTGAGTTTTTTTAAAATCTAAAATTCTCAAATATAATGTATTGATATCATAATATGTTATTTTAGAAAAATGACCATGAGAAAAAGAAATAAAGAAAATCATAGTTTATAGAGACAAAGATGTTTTAATGATATGAAGAACAAAACAAATTGTGAGAATAACGTAGAGCTACTTTCACTAGAAACATGAATCCTATTTGATGGACACATGAAAAATTGGCTAAGTTTGATTTGAACATTATAGGATGGGTTGAAACACTCCAAATACATGCATTTGAATTAAAATTACATATCGTATACATACTACGTAGCTAATTAATGTATTTGTTTAACATAATAGCCTTCTTAATGTGACATTATTTACTACACCAAATCAACATTGGTAGAATGATTTACTTATTCTATACTCTTTTTTTTATAAATTTAAAAAATGGTTTTAATACTAAAACAAAAGAGTATGGAGTTTTGAAACCTATTTGATCGATACATGCGAAAATAGCTAAGTTTACTTTGACCATTATAGGACGGGTTGAAACACTCCAAATGCATGCATTTGAATTAAAATGACATATACATATACATACTACTTAGTTACTTAATGTATTTGTTTAACATAGTAGCCTTCTTAATATGATAATGTTTACTATACCAAATAAACATTGGTAGAATGATTTATTTTCTTATACTTATTTTATCAAATTTAAAACAAGTTTTGAACACTAAAACAAAAGAGTATGCAGTTTGTTTATGATTAATTTTATTGACTAAAATCGAATTATAATGATATTTGATTTTTATTAAAATCTAAAATTCTCAAATTTAATATTTCGATATCATAATATGTTATTTTTAATAAATGACCACGAGAAAAAGAAATTAAGAAAATGACAGTTTATATAGACAAAGATGTGTTAAAGTTATGAAAAACAAAACAAATTGTGAAAAATAACTCAGAGCTACTTTTATTAGAAACATGAAACCTATTTGATAGATTCATGAAAAAATAGCAAAGTTTGCTTTTAACATTATAACATGGGTTGAAACACTCCAAATGCATGCATTTGAATTAAAATTACATATACATATACATATTACTTAGCTACTTAATATATATGTTTAATATAATAGCCTTCTTAACTAAACATTATTTACTACACTGAAACAACATTGGTAGAATGATTTACTTATTTATTTATTTTTTAATATTTAAATATGTCTTAAACACTAATACAAGAGAATACGCAGTGTTTTTATGATTAATTTTATTGACTTAAATTGTAATGTAATATTTGATTTTTATTAAAATCTAAAATTCTCAAATATAATATATTGATATCATAATATGTTATTTTTAGTAAATGACCATGAGAAAAAGAAATTAAGAAAATGACAGTTTATATAGACAAAGATGTGTTAAAGTTATGAAAAACAAAACAAATTGTGAAAATAACTTAGAGCTACTTTTATTAGAAACATGAAACCTATTTGATAGATTCATGAAAAAATAGCAAAGTTTGCTTTTAACATTATAACATGGGTTGAAACACTCCAAATGCATGCATTTGAATTAAAATTACATATACATATACATATTACTTAGCTACTTAATATATATGTTTAATATAATAGCCTTCTTAACTAAACATTGTTTACTACACTGAAACAACATTGGTAGAATGATTTACTTATTTATTTATTTTTTAATATTTAAAATATGTCTTAAACACTAATACAAGAGAATACGCAGTGTTTTTATGATTAATTTTATTGACTTAAATTGTAATGTAATATTTGATTTTTATTAAAATCTAAAATTCTCAAATATAATATATTGATATCATAAATGTTATTTTTAGTAAATGACCATGAGAAAAAGAAATTAAGAAAATGACAGTTTATATAGACAAAGATGTGTTAAAGTTATGAAAAACAAAACAAATTGTGAAAATAACTTAGAGCTACTTTTATTAGAAACATGAAACCTATTTGATAGATTCATGAAAAAATAGAAAAGTTTGCTTTTAACATTATAACATGGGTTGAAACACTCCAAATGAATGCATTTGAATTAAAATTACATATACATATACATATTACTTAGCTACTTAATATATATGTTTAATATAATAGCCTTCTTAACTTGACATCGTTTACTACACTGAAACGACATTGGTAGAATGGTTTTCTGATTTATTTGTTTTCCTAATTTAAAATATGTCTTAAACACAAAACAAGAGAATATGCAGTTTTTTTATGATTAATTTATTGACTTAAATTGTAATGTAAGATTTGAGTTTTTTTAAAATCTAAAATTCTCAAATATAATGTATTGATATCATAATATGTTATTTTAGAAAAATGACCATGAGAAAAAGAAATAAAGAAAATCACAGTTTATAGAGACAAAGATGTTTTAATGATATGAAGAACAAAACAAATTGTGAGAATAACGTAGAGCTACTTTCACTAGAAACATGAATCCTATTTGATGGACACATGAAAAATTGGCTAAGTTTGATTTGAACATTATAGGATGGGTTGAAACACTCCAAATGCATGCATTTGAATTAAAATTACATATCGTATACATACTACGTAGCTAATTAATGTATTTGTTTAACATAATAGCCTTCTTAATGTGACATTATTTACTACACCAAATCAACATTGGTAGAATGATTTACTTATTCTATACTCTTTTTTTTTTAAATTTAAAAAATGGTTTTAATACTAAAACAAAAGAGTATGCAGTTTTGAAACCTATTTGATCGATACATGCGAAAATAGCTAAGTTTACTTTGACCATTATAGGACGGGTTGAAACACTCCAAATGCATGCATTTGAATTAAAATGACATATACATATACATACTACTTAGTTACTTAATGTATTTGTTTAACATAGTAGCCTTCTTAATGTGACAATGTTTACTATACCAAATAAACATTGGTAGAATGATTTATTTTCTTATACTTATTTTATCAAATTTAAAACAAGTTTTGAACACTAAAACAAAAGAGTATGCAGTTTGTTTATGATTAATTTTATTGACTAAAATTGAAATATAATGATATTTGATTTTTATTAAAATCTAAAATTCTCAAATATAATATTTCGATATCATAATATGTTATTTTTAATAAATGACCACGAGAAAAAGAAATTAAGAAAATGACAGTTTATATAGACAAAGATGTGTTAAAGTTATGAAAAACAAAACAAATTGTGAAAAATAACTCAGAGCTACTTTTATTAGAAACATGAAACCTATTTGATAGATTCATGAAAAAATAGCAAAGTTTGCTTTAAACATTATAACATGGGTTGAAACACTCCAAATGCATGCATTTGAATTAAAATTACATATACATATACATATTACTTAGCTACTTAATATATATGTTTAATATAATAGCCTTCTTAACTAAACATTGTTTACTACACTGAAACAACATTGGTAGAATGATTTACTTATTTATTTATTTTTTAATATTTAAAATATGTCTTAAACACTAATACAAGAGAATACGCAGTGTTTTTATGATTAATTTTATTGACTTAAATTGTAATGTAATATTTGATTTTTATTAAAATCTAAAATTCTCAAATATAATATATTGATATCATAATATGTTATTTTTAGTAAATGACCATGAGAAAAAGAAATTAAGAAAATGACAGTTTATATAGACAAAGATGTGTTAAAGTTATGAAAAACAAAACAAATTGTGAAAATAACTTAGAGCTACTTTTATTAGAAACATGAAACCTATTTGATAGATTCATGAAAAAATAGAAAAGTTTGCTTTTAACATTATAACATGGGTTGAAACACTCCAAATGAATGCATTTGAATTAAAATTACATATACATATACATATTACTTAGCTACTTAATATATATGTTTAATATAATAGCCTTCTTAACTTGACATCGTTTACTACACTGAAACAACATTGGTAGAATGGTTTTCTGATTTATTTATTTTCCTAATTTAAAATATGTCTTAAACACTAAAACAAGAGAATATGCAGTTTTTTTATGATTAATTTATTGACTTAAATTGTAATGTAAGATTTGAGTTTTTTTAAAATCTAAAATTCTCAAATATAATGTATTGATATCATAATATGTTATTTTAGAAAAATGACCATGAGAAAAAGAAATAAAGAAAATCACAGTTTATAGAGACAAAGAAGTTTTAATGATATGAAGAACAAAACAAATTGTGAGAATAACGTAGAGCTACTTTCACTAGAAACATGAATCCTATTTGATGGACACATGAAAATTGGCTAAGTTTGATTTGAACATTATAGGATGGGTTGAAACACTCCAAATGCATGCATTTGAATTAAAATTACATATCGTATACATACTACGTAGCTAATTAATGTATTTGTTTAACATAATAGCCTTCTTAATGTGACATTATTTACTACACCAAATCAACATTGGTAGAATGATTTACTTATTCTATACTCTTTTTTTTAATTTAAAAAATGGTTTTAATACTAAAACAAAAGAGTATGCAGTTTTGAAACCTATTTGATCGATACATGCGAAAATAGCTAAGTTTACTTTGACCATTATAGGACGGGTTGAAACACTCCAAATGCATGCATTTGAATTAAAATGACATATACATATACATACTACTTAGTTACTTAATGTATTTGTTTAACATAGTAGCCTTCTTAATGTGACAATGTTTACTATACCAAATAAACATTGGTAGAATGATTTATTTTCTTATACTTATTTTATCAAATTTAAAACAAGTTTTGAACACTAAAACAAAAGAGTATGCAGTTTGTTTATGATTAATTTTATTGACTTAAATTGAAATATAATGATATTTGATTTTTATTAAAATCTAAAATTCTCAAATATAATCTATCGATATCATAATATGTTATTTTTAATAAATGACCACGAGAAAAAGAAATTAAGAAAATGACAGTTTATATAGACAAAGATGTGTTAAAGTTATGAAAAACAAAACAAATTGTGAAAAATAACTCAGAGCTACTTTTATTAGAAACATGAAACCTATTTGATAGATTCATGAAAAAATAGCAAAGTTTGCTTTTAACATTATAACATGGGTTGAAACACTCCAAATGCATGCATTTGAATTAAAATTACATATACATATACATATTACTTAGCTACTTAATATATATGTTTAATATAATAGCCTTCTTAACTAAACATTGTTTACTACACTGAAACAACATTGGTAGAATGATTTACTTATTTATTTATTTTTTAATATTTAAAATATGTCTTAAACACTAATACAAGAGAATACGCAGTGTTTTTATGATTAATTTTATTGACTTAAATTGTAATGTAATATTTGATTTTTATTAAAATCTAAAATTCTCAAATATAATATATTGATATCATAATATGTTATTTTTAGTAAATGACCATGAGAAAAAGAAATTAAGAAAATGACAGTTTATATAGACAAAGATGTGTTAAAGTTATGAAAAACAAAACAAATTGTGAAAATAACTTAGAGCTACTTTTATTAGAAACATGAAACCTATTTGATAGATTCATGAAAAAATAGAAAAGTTTGCTTTTAACATTATAACATGGGTTGAAACACTCCAAATGAATGCATTTGAATTAAAATTACATATACATATACATATTACTTAGCTACTTAATATATATGTTTAATATAATAGCCTTCTTAACTTGACATCGTTTACTACACTGAAACAACATTGGTAGAATGGTTTTCTGATTTATTTATTTTCCTAATTTAAAATATGTCTTAAACACTAAACAAGAGAATATGCAGTTTTTTTATGATTAATTTATTGACTTAAATTGTAATGTAAGATTTGAGTTTTTTTAAAATCTAAAATTCTCAAATATAATGTATTGATATCATAATATGTTATTTTAGAAAAATGACCATGAGAAAAAGAAATAAAGAAAATCACAGTTTATAGAGACAAAGAAGTTTTAATGATATGAAGAACAAAACAAATTGTGAGAATAACGTAGAGCTACTTTCACTAGAAACATGAATCCTATTTGATGGACACATGAAAAATTGGCTAAGTTTGATTTGAACATTATAGGATGGGTTGAAACACTCCAAATGCATGCATTTGAATTAAAATTACATATCGTATACATACTACGTAGCTAATTAATGTATTTGTTTAACATAATAGCCTTCTTAATGTGACATTATTTACTACACCAAATCAACATTGGTAGAATGATTTACTTATTCTATACTCTCTTTTTTTAATTTAAAAAATGGTTTTAATACTAAAACAAAAGAGTATGCAGTTTTGAAACCTATTTGATCGATACATGCGAAAATAGCTAAGTTTACTTTGACCATTATAGGACGGGTTGAAACACTCCAAATGCATGCATTTGAATTAAAATGACATATACATATACATACTACTTAGTTACTTAATGTATTTGTTTAACATAGTAGCCTTCTTAATGTGACAATGTTTACTATACCAAATAAACATTGGTAGAATGATTTATTTTCTTATACTTATTTTATCAAATTTAAAACAAGTTTTGAACACTAAAACAAAAGAGTATGCAGTTTGTTTATGATTAATTTTATTGACTTAAATTGAAATATAATGATATTTGATTTTTATTAAAATCTAAAATTCTCAAATATAATCTTTCGATATCATAATATGTTATTTTTAATAAATGACCACGAGAAAAAGAAATTAAGAAAATGACAGTTTATATAGACAAAGATGTGTTAAAGTTATGAAAAACAAAACAAATTGTGAAAAATAACTCAGAGCTACTTTTATTAGAAACATGAAACCTATTTGATAGATTCATGAAAAAATAGCAAAGTTTGCTTTTAACATTATAACATGGGTTGAAACACTCCAAATGCATGCATTTGAATTAAAATTACATATACATATACATATTACTTAGCTACTTAATATATATGTTTAATATAATAGCCTTCTTAACTAAACATTGTTTACTACACTGAAACAACATTGGTAGAATGATTTACTTATTTATTTATTTTTTAATATTTAAAATATGTCTTAAACACTAATACAAGAGAATACGCAGTGTTTTTATGATTAATTTTATTGACTTAAATTGTAATGTAATATTTGATTTTTATTAAAATCTAAAATTCTCAAATATAATATATTGATATCATAATATGTTATTTTTAGTAAATGACCATGAGAAAAAGAAATTAAGAAAATGACAGTTTATATAGACAAAGATGTGTTAAAGTTATGAAAAACAAAACAAATTGTGAAAATAACTTAGAGCTACTTTTATTAGAAACATGAAACCTATTTGATAGATTCATGAAAAAATAGAAAAGTTTGCTTTTAACATTATAACATGGGTTGAAACACTCCAAATGAATGCATTTGAATTAAAATTACATATACATATACATATTACTTAGCTACTTAGTATATATGTTTAATATAATAGCCTTCTTAACTTGACATCGTTTACTACACTGAAACAACATTGGTAGAATGGTTTTCTGATTTATTTATTTTCCTAATTTAAAATATGTCTTAAACACTAAAACAAGAGAATATGCAGTTTTTTTATGATTAATTTATTGACTTAAATTGTAATGTAAGATTTGAGTTTTTTTAAAATCTAAAATTCTCAAATATAATGTATTGATATCATAATATGTTATTTTAGAAAAATGACCATGAGAAAAAGAAATAAAGAAAATCACAGTTTATAGAGACAAAGAAGTTTTAATGATATGAACAACAAAACAAATTGTGAGAATAACGTAGAGCTACTTTCACTAGAAACATGAATCCTATTTGATGGACACATGAAAAATTGGCAAAGTTTGATTTGAACATTATAGGATGGGTTGGCACACTCCAAATGCATGCATTTGAATTAAAATTACATATCGTATACATACTACGTAGCTAATTAATGTATTTGTTTAACATAATAGCCTTCTTAATGTGACATTATTTACTACACCAAATCAACATTGGTAGAATGATTTACTTATTCTATACTCTTTTTTTTAATTTAAAAAATGGTTTTAATACTAAAACAAAAGAGTATGCAGTTTTGAAACCTATTTGATCGATACATGCGAAAATAGCTAAGTTTATTTTGACCACTATAGGACGGGTTGAAACACTCCAAATGCATGCATTTGAATTAAAATGACATATACATATACATACTACTTAGTTACTTAATGTATTTGTTTAACATAGTAGCCTTCTTAATGTGACAATGTTTACTATACCAAATAAACATTGGTAGAATGATTTATTTTCTTATACTTATTTTATCAAATTTAAAACAAGTTTTGAACACTAAAACAAAAGAGTATGCAGTTTGTTTATGATTAATTTTATTGACTTAAGTTGAAATATAATGATATTTGATTTTTATTAAAATCTAAAATTCTCAAATATAATCTATCGATATCATAATATGTTATTTTTAATAAATGACCACGAGAAAAAGAAATTAAGAAATGACAGTTTATATAGACAAAGATGTGTTAAAGTTATGAAAAACAAAACAAATTGTGAAAAATAACTCAGAGCTACTTTTATTAGAAACATGAAACCTATTTGATAGATTCATGAAAAAATAGCAAAGTTTGCTTTTAACATTATAACATGGGTTGAAACACTCCAAATGCATGCATTTGAATTAAAATTACATATACATATACATATTACTTAGCTACTTAATATATATGTTTAATATAATAGCCTTCTTAACTAAACATTGTTTACTACACTGAAACAACATTGGTAGAATGATTTACTTATTTATTTATTTTTTAATATTTAAAATATGTCTTAAACACTAATACAAGAGAATACGCAGTGTTTTTATGATTAATTTTATTGACTTAAATTGTAATGTAATATTTGATTTTTATTAAAATCTAAAATTCTCAAATATAATATATTGATATCATAATATGTTATTTTTAGTAAATGACCATGAGAAAAAGAAATTAAGAAAATGACAGTTTATATAGACAAAGATGTGTTAAAGTTATGAAAAACAAAACAAATTGTGAAAATAACTTAGAGCTACTTTTATTAGAAACATGAAACCTATTTGATAGATTCATGAAAAAATAGCAAAGTTTGCTTTTAACATTATAACATGGGTTGAAACACTCCAAATGCATGCATTTGAATTAAAATTACATATACATATACATATTACTTAGCTACTTAATATATATGTTTAATATAATAGCCTTCTTAACTAAACATTGTTTACTACACTGAAACAACATTGGTAGAATGATTTACTTATTTATTTATTTTTTAATATTTAAAATATGTCTTAAACACTAATACAAGAGAATACGCAGTGTTTTTATGATTAATTTTATTGACTTAAATTGTAATGTAATATTTGATTTTTATTAAAATCTAAAATTCTCAAATATAATATATTGATATCATAAATGTTATTTTTAGTAAATGACCATGAGAAAAAGAAATTAAGAAAATGACAGTTTATATAGACAAAGATGTGTTAAAGTTATGAAAAACAAAACAAATTGTGAAAATAACTTAGAGCTACTTTTATTAGAAACATGAAACCTATTTGATAGATTCATGAAAAAATAGAAAAGTTTGCTTTTAACATTATAACATGGGTTGAAACACTCCAAATGAATGCATTTGAATTAAAATTACATATACATATACATATTACTTAGCTACTTAATATATATGTTTAATATAATAGCCTTCTTAACTTGACATCGTTTACTACACTGAAACAACATTGGTAGAATGGTTTTCTGATTTATTTATTTTCCTAATTTAAAATATGTCTTAAACACAAAACAAGAGAATATGCAGTTTTTTTATGATTAATTTATTGACTTAAATTGTAATGTAAGATTTGAGTTTTTTTAAAATCTAAAATTCTCAAATATAATGTATTGATATCATAATATGTTATTTTAGAAAAATGACCATGAGAAAAAGAAATAAAGAAAATCACAGTTTATAGAGACAAAGATGTTTTAATGATATGAAGAACAAAACAAATTGTGAGAATAACGTAGAGCTACTTTCACTAGAAACATGAATCCTATTTGATGGACACATGAAAAAATGGCTAAGTTTGATTTGAACATTATAGGATGGGTTGAAACACTCCAAATGCATGCATTTGAATTAAAATTACATATCGTATACATACTACGTAGCTAATTAATGTATTTGTTTAACATAATAGCCTTCTTAATGTGACATTATTTACTACACCAAATCAACATTGGTAGAATGATTTACTTATTCTATACTCTCTTTTTTTAAATTTAAAAAATGGTTTTAATACTAAAACAAAAGAGTATGCAGTTTTGAAACCTATTTGATCGATACATGCGAAAATAGCTAAGTTTACTTTGACCATTATAGGACGGGTTGAAACACTCCAAATGCATGCATTTGAATTAAAATGACATATACATATACATACTACTTAGTTACTTAATGTATTTGTTTAACATAGTAGCCTTCTTAATGTGACAATGTTTACTATACCAAATAAACATTGGTAGAATGATTTATTTTCTTATACTTATTTTATCAAATTTAAAACAAGTTTTGAACACTAAAACAAAAGAGTATGCAGTTTGTTTATGATTAATTTTATTGACTTAAATTGAAATATGATATTTGATTTTTATTAAAATCTAAAATTCTCAAATATAATCTTTCGATATCATAATATGTTATTTTTAATAAATGACCACGAGAAAAAGAAATTAAGAAAATGACAGTTTATATAGACAAAGATGTGTTAAAGTTATGAAAAACAAAACAAATTGTGAAAAATAACTCAGAGCTACTTTTATTAGAAACATGAAACCTATTTGATAGATTCATGAAAAAATAGCAAAGTTTGCTTTTAACATTATAACATGGGTTGAAACACTCCAAATGCATGCATTTGAATTAAAATTACATATACATATACATATTACTTAGCTACTTAATATATATGTTTAATATAATAGCCTTCTTAACTAAACATTGTTTACTACACTGAAACAACATTGGTAGAATGATTTACTTATTTATTTATTTTTTAATATTTAAAATATGTCTTAAACACTAATACAAGAGAATACGCAGTGTTTTTATGATTAATTTTATTGACTTAAATTGTAATGTAATATTTGATTTTTATTAAAATCTAAAATTCTCAAATATAATATATTGATATCATAATATGTTATTTTTAGTAAATGACCATGAGAAAAAGAAATTAAGAAAATGACAGTTTATATAGACAAAGATGTGTTAAAGTTATGAAAAACAAAACAAATTGTGAAAATAACTTAGAGCTACTTTTATTAGAAACATGAAACCTATTTGATAGATTCATGAAAAAATAGAAAAGTTTGCTTTTAACATTATAACATGGGTTGAAACACTCCAAATGAATGCATTTGAATTAAAATTACATATACATATACATATTACTTAGCTACTTAATATATATGTTTAATATAATAGCCTTCTTAACTTGACATCGTTTACTACACTGAAACAACATTGGTAGAATGGTTTTCTGATTTATTTATTTTCCTAATTTAAAATATGTCTTAAACACTAAAACAAGAGAATATGCAGTTTTTTTATGATTAATTTATTGACTTAAATTGTAATGTAAGATTTGAGTTTTTTTAAAATCTAAAATTCTCAAATATAATGTATTGATATCATAATATGTTATTTTAGAAAAATGACCATGAGAAAAAGAAATAAAGAAAATCACAGTTTATAGAGACAAAGAAGTTTTAATGATATGAAGAACAAAACAAATTGTGAGAATAACGTAGAGCTACTTTCACTAGAAACATGAATCCTATTTGATGGACACATGAAAAATTGGCTAAGTTTGATTTGAACATTATAGGATGGGTTGAAACACTCCAAATGCATGCATTTGAATTAAAATTACATATCGTATACATACTACGTAGCTAATTAATGTATTTGTTTAACATAATAGCCTTCTTAATGTGACATTATTTACTACACCAAATCAACATTGGTAGAATGATTTACTTATTCTATACTCTTTTTTTTAATTTAAAAAATGGTTTTAATACTAAAACAAAAGAGTATGCAGTTTTGAAACCTATTTGATCGATACATGCGAAAATAGCTAAGTTTACTTTGACCATTATAGGACGGGTTGAAACACTCCAAATGCATGCATTTGAATTAAAATGACATATACATATACATACTACTTAGTTACTTAATGTATTTGTTTAACATAGTAGCCTTCTTAATGTGACAATGTTTACTATACCAAATAAACATTGGTAGAATGATTTATTTTCTTATACTTATTTTATCAAATTTAAAACAAGTTTTGAACACTAAAACAAAAGAGTATGCAGTTTGTTTATGATTAATTTTATTGACTTAAATTGAAATATAATGATATTTGATTTTTATTAAAATCTAAAATTCTCAAATATAATCTATCGATATCATAATATGTTATTTTTAATAAATGACCACGAGAAAAAGAAATTAAGAAAATGACAGTTTATATAGACAAAGATGTGTTAAAGTTATGAAAAACAAAACAAATTGTGAAAAATAACTCAGAGCTACTTTTATTAGAAACATGAAACCTATTTGATAGATTCATGAAAAAATAGCAAAGTTTGCTTTTAACATTATAACATGGGTTGAAACACTCCAAATGCATGCATTTGAATTAAAATTACATATACATATACATATTACTTAGCTACTTAATATATATGTTTAATATAATAGCCTTCTTAACTAAACATTGTTTACTACACTGAAACAACATTGGTAGAATGATTTACTTATTTATTTATTTTTTAATATTTAAAATATGTCTTAAACACTAATACAAGAGAATACGCAGTGTTTTTATGATTAATTTTATTGACTTAAATTGTAATGTAATATTTGATTTTTATTAAAATCTAAAATTCTCAAATATAATATATTGATATCATAATATGTTATTTTTAGTAAATGACCATGAGAAAAAGAAATTAAGAAAATGACAGTTTATATAGACAAAGATGTGTTAAAGTTATGAAAAACAAAACAAATTGTGAAAATAACTTAGAGCTACTTTTATTAGAAACATGAAACCTATTTGATAGATTCATGAAAAAATAGAAAAGTTTGCTTTTAACATTATAACATGGGTTGAAACACTCCAAATGAATGCATTTGAATTAAAATTACATATACATATACATATTACTTAGCTACTTAATATATATGTTTAATATAATAGCCTTCTTAACTTGACATCGTTTACTACACTGAAACAACATTGGTAGAATGGTTTTCTGATTTATTTATTTTCCTAATTTAAAATATGTCTTAAACACTAAAACAAGAGAATATGCAGTTTTTTTATGATTAATTTATTGACTTAAATTGTAATGTAAGATTTGAGTTTTTTTAAAATCTAAAATTCTCAAATATAATGTATTGATATCATAATATGTTATTTTAGAAAAATGACCATGAGAAAAAGAAATAAAGAAAATCACAGTTTATAGAGACAAAGAAGTTTTAATGATATGAAGAACAAAACAAATTGTGAGAATAACGTAGAGCTACTTTCACTAGAAACATGAATCCTATTTGATGGACACATGAAAAATTGGCTAAGTTTGATTTGAACATTATAGGATGGGTTGAAACACTCCAAATGCATGCATTTGAATTAAAATTACATATCGTATACATACTACGTAGCTAATTAATGTATTTGTTTAACATAATAGCCTTCTTAATGTGACATTATTTACTACACCAAATCAACATTGGTAGAATGATTTACTTATTCTATACTCTTTTTTTTTTAATTTAAAAAATGGTTTTAATACTAAAACAAAAGAGTATGCAGTTTTGAAACCTATTTGATCGATACATGCGAAAATAGCTAAGTTTACTTTGACCATTATAGGACGGGTTGAAACACTCCAAATGCATGCATTTGAATTAAAATGACATATACATATACATACTACTTAGTTACTTAATGTATTTGTTTAACATAGTAGCCTTCTTAATGTGACAATGTTTACTATACCAAATAAACATTGGTAGAATGATTTATTTTCTTATACTTATTTTATCAAATTTAAAACAAGTTTTGAACACTAAAACAAAAGAGTATGCAGTTTGTTTATGATTAATTTTATTGACTTAAATTGAAATATAATGATATTTGATTTTTATTAAAATCTAAAATTCTCAAATATAATCTTTCGATATCATAATATGTTATTTTTAATAAATGACCACGAGAAAAAGAAATTAAGAAAATGACAGTTTATATAGACAAAGATGTGTTAAAGTTATGAAAAACAAAACAAATTGTGAAAAATAACTCAGAGCTACTTTTATTAGAAACATGAAACCTATTTGATAGATTCATGAAAAAATAGCAAAGTTTGCTTTTAACATTATAACATGGGTTGAAACACTCCAAATGCATGCATTTGAATTAAAATTACATATACATATACATATTACTTAGCTACTTAATATATATGTTTAATATAATAGCCTTCTTAACTAAACATTGTTTACTACACTGAAACAACATTGGTAGAATGATTTACTTATTTATTTATTTTTTAATATTTAAAATATGTCTTAAACACTAATACAAGAGAATACGCAGTGTTTTTATGATTAATTTTATTGACTTAAATTGTAATGTAATATTTGATTTTTATTAAAATCTAAAATTCTCAAATATAATATATTGATATCATAATATGTTATTTTTAGTAAATGACCATGAGAAAAAGAAATTAAGAAAATGACAGTTTATATAGACAAAGATGTGTTAAAGTTATGAAAAACAAAACAAATTGTGAAAATAACTTAGAGCTACTTTTATTAGAAACATGAAACCTATTTGATAGATTCATGAAAAAATAGAAAAGTTTGCTTTTAACATTATAACATGGGTTGAAACACTCCAAATGAATGCATTTGAATTAAAATTACATATACATATACATATTACTTAGCTACTTAATATATATGTTTAATATAATAGCCTTCTTAACTTGACATCGTTTACTACACTGAAACAACATTGGTAGAATGGTTTTCTGATTTATTTATTTTCCTAATTTAAAATATGTCTTAAACACTAAAACAAGAGAATATGCAGTTTTTTTATGATTAATTTATTGACTTAAATTGTAATGTAAGATTTGAGTTTTTTTAAAATCTAAAATTCTCAAATATAATGTATTGATATCATAATATGTTATTTTAGAAAAATGACCATGAGAAAAAGAAATAAAGAAAATCACAGTTTATAGAGACAAAGAAGTTTTAATGATATGAAGAACAAAACAAATTGTGAGAATAACGTAGAGCTACTTTCACTAGAAACATGAATCCTATTTGATGGACACATGAAAAATTGGCTAAGTTTGATTTGAACATTATAGGATGGGTTGAAACACTCCAAATGCATGCATTTGAATTAAAATTACATATCGTATACATACTACGTAGCTAATTAATGTATTTGTTTAACATAATAGCCTTCTTAATGTGACATTATTTACTACACCAAATCAACATTGGTAGAATGATTTACTTATTCTATACTCTTTTTTTTTAATTTAAAAAATGGTTTTAATACTAAAACAAAAGAGTATGCAGTTTTGAAACCTATTTGATCGATACATGCGAAAATAGCTAAGTTTACTTTGACCATTATAGGACGGGTTGAAACACTCCAAATGCATGCATTTGAATTAAAATGACATATACATATACATACTACTTAGTTACTTAATGTATTTGTTTAACATAGTAGCCTTCTTAATGTGACAATGTTTACTATACCAAATAAACATTGGTAGAATGATTTATTTTCTTATACTTATTTTATCAAATTTAAAACAAGTTTTGAACACTAAAACAAAAGAGTATGCAGTTTGTTTATGATTAATTTTATTGACTTAAATTGAAATATAATGATATTTGATTTTTATTAAAATCTAAAATTCTCAAATATAATCTTTCGATATCATAATATGTTATTTTTAATAAATGACCACGAGAAAAAGAAATTAAGAAAATGACAGTTTATATAGACAAAGATGTGTTAAAGTTATGAAAAACAAAACAAATTGTGAAAAATAACTCAGAGCTACTTTTATTAGAAACATGAAACCTATTTGATAGATTCATGAAAAAATAGCAAAGTTTGCTTTTAACATTATAACATGGGTTGAAACACTCCAAATGCATGCATTTGAATTAAAATTACATATACATATACATATTACTTAGCTACTTAATATATATGTTTAATATAATAGCCTTCTTAACTAAACATTGTTTACTACACTGAAACAACATTGGTAGAATGATTTACTTATTTATTTATTTTTTAATATTTAAAATATGTCTTAAACACTAATACAAGAGAATACGCAGTGTTTTTATGATTAATTTTATTGACTTAAATTGTAATGTAATATTTGATTTTTATTAAAATCTAAAATTCTCAAATATAATATATTGATATCATAATATGTTATTTTTAGTAAATGACCATGAGAAAAAGAAATTAAGAAAATGACAGTTTATATAGACAAAGATGTGTTAAAGTTATGAAAAACAAAACAAATTGTGAAAATAACTTAGAGCTACTTTTATTAGAAACATGAAACCTATTTGATAGATTCATGAAAAAATAGAAAAGTTTGCTTTTAACATTATAACATGGGTTGAAACACTCCAAATGAATGCATTTGAATTAAAATTACATATACATATACATATTACTTAGCTACTTAATATATATGTTTAATATAATAGCCTTCTTAACTTGACATCGTTTACTACACTGAAACAACATTGGTAGAATGGTTTTCTGATTTATTTATTTTCCTAATTTAAAATATGTCTTAAACACTAAAACAAGAGAATATGCAGTTTTTTTATGATTAATTTATTGACTTAAATTGTAATGTAAGATTTGAGTTTTTTTAAAATCTAAAATTCTCAAATATAATGTATTGATATCATAATATGTTATTTTAGAAAAATGACCATGAGAAAAAGAAATAAAGAAAATCACAGTTTATAGAGACAAAGAAGTTTTAATGATATGAAGAACAAAACAAATTGTGAGAATAACGTAGAGCTACTTTCACTAGAAACATGAATCCTATTTGATGGACACATGAAAAATTGGCTAAGTTTGATTTGAACATTATAGGATGGGTTGAAACACTCCAAATGCATGCATTTGAATTAAAATTACATATCGTATACATACTACGTAGCTAATTAATGTATTTGTTTAACATAATAGCCTTCTTAATGTGACATTATTTACTACACCAAATCAACATTGGTAGAATGATTTACTTATTCTATACTCTTTTTTTTAATTTAAAAAATGGTTTTAATACTAAAACAAAAGAGTATGCAGTTTTGAAACCTATTTGATCGATACATGCGAAAATAGCTAAGTTTACTTTGACCATTATAGGACGGGTTGAAACACTCCAAATGCATGCATTTGAATTAAAATGACATATACATATACATACTACTTAGTTACTTAATGTATTTGTTTAACATAGTAGCCTTCTTAATGTGACAATGTTTACTATACCAAATAAACATTGGTAGAATGATTTATTTTCTTATACTTATTTTATCAAATTTAAAACAAGTTTTGAACACTAAAACAAAAGAGTATGCAGTTTGTTTATGATTAATTTTATTGACTTAAATTGAAATATAATGATATTTGATTTTATTAAAATCTAAAATTCTCAAATATAATCTTTCGATATCATAATATGTTATTTTTAATAAATGACCACGAGAAAAAGAAATTAAGAAAAAGACAGTTTATATAGACAAAGATGTGTTAAAGTTATGAAAAACAAAACAAATTGTGAAAAATAACTCAGAGCTACTTTTATTAGAAACATGAAACCTATTTGATAGATTCATGAAAAAATAGCAAAGTTTGCTTTTAACATTATAACATGGGTTGAAACACTCCAAATGCATGCATTTGAATTAAAATTACATATACATATACATATTACTTAGCTACTTAATATATATGTTTAATATAATAGCCTTCTTAACTTGACATTGTTTACTACACTGAAACAACATTGGTAGAATGATTTACTTATTTATTTATTTTCCTAATTTAAAATATGTCTTAAACACTAAAACAAGAGAATATGCAGTTTTTTTATGATTAATTTATTGACTTAAATTGTAATGTAATATTTGATTTTTTTAAAATCTAAAATTCTCAAATATAATATATTGATATCATAATATGTTATTTTAGAAATGACCATGAGAAAAAGAAATAAGAAAATGACAGTTTATATAGACAAAGATTTTAAAGATATGAAAAACAAAACAAATTGTGAAAATAATTAGAGCTACTTTCATTAGAAACATGAAACCTATTTGATAGATTCATGAAAAATGAAAAGTTTGCTTTTAACATTATAACATGGGTTGAAACACTCCAAATGCATGCATTTGAATTAAAATTACATATCATATACATACTACTTAGCTAATTAATGTATTTGTTTAACATAATAGCCTTCTTAATGTGACATTATTTACTACACCAAACAACATTGGTAGAATGATTTACTTGTTCTATACTATTTTTTTAATTTAAAAAATGGTTTTAATACTAAAACAAAAGTATGCAGTTTTGAAACCTATTTGATCGATACATGCGAAAATAGCTAAGTTTACTTTGACCATTATAGGACGGGTGAAACACTTCAAATGCATGCATTTGAATTAAAATGACATATACATATACATACTACTTAGTTACTTAATGTATTTGTTTACATAGTAGCCTTCTTAATGTGACAATGTTTACTATACCAAATAAACATGGTAGAATGATTTATTTTCTTATACTTATTTTATCAAATTTAAAACAAGTTTTGAACACTAAAACTAAGGAGTATGCAGTTCGTTTATGATTAATTTTATTGACTTAAATTGAAATATAATGATATTTGATTTTTATTAAAATCTAAAATTCTCAAATATAATCTTTCGATATCATAATATGTTATTTTTAATAAATGACCACGAGAAAAAGAAATTAAGAAAATGACAGTTTATATAGACAAAGATGTGTTAAAGTTATGAAAAACAAAACAAATTGTGAAAAATAACTCAGAGCTACTTTTATTAGAAACATGAAACCTATTTGATAGATTCATGAAAAAATAGCAAAGTTTGCTTTTAACATTATAACATGGGTTGAAACACTCCAAATGCATGCATTTGAATTAAAATGACATATACATATACATACTACTTAGTTACTTAATGTATTTGTTTAACATAGTAGCCTTCTTAATGTGACAATGTTTACTATACCAAATAAACATTGGTAGAATGATTTATTTTCTTATACTTATTTTATCAAATTTAAAACAAGTTTTGAACACTAAAACAAAGAGTATGCAGTTTGTTTATGATTAATTTTATTGACTTAAATTGAAATATAATGATATTTGATTTTTATTAAAATCTAAAATTCTCAAATATAATCTTTCGATATCATAATATGTTATTTTTAATAAATGACCACGAGAAAAAGAAATTAAGAAAATGACAGTTTATATAGACAAAGATGTGTTAAAGTTATGAAAAACAAAACAAATTGTGAAAAATAACTCAGAGCTACTTTTATTAGAAACATGAAACCTATTTGATAGATTCATGAAAAATAGCAAAGTTTGCTTTTAACATTATAACATGGGTTGAAACACTCCAAATGCATGCATTTGAATTAAAATGACATATACATATACATACTACTTAGTTACTTAATGTATTTGTTTAACATAGTAGCCTTCTTAATGTGACAATGTTTACTATACCAAATAAACATTGGTAGAATGATTTATTTTCTTATACTTATTTTATCAAATTTAAAACAAGTTTTGAACACTAAAACAAAAGAGTATGCAGTTTGTTTATGATTAATTTTATTGACTTAAATTGAAATATAATGATATTTGATTTTATTAAAATCTAAAATTCTCAAATATAATCTTTGATATCATAATATGTTATTTTTAATAAATGACCACGAGAAAAAGAAATTAAGAAAAAGACAGTTTATATAGACAAAGATGTGTTAAAGTTATGAAAAACAAAACAAATTGTGAAAAATAACTCAGAGCTACTTTTATTAGAAACATGAAACCTATTTGATAGATTCATGAAAAAATAGCAAAGTTTGCTTTTAACATTATAACATGGGTTGAAACACTCCAAATGCATGCATTTGAATTAAAATTACATATCCATATACATATTACTTAGCTACTTAATATATATGTTTAATATAATAGCCTTCTTAACTAAACATTGTTTACTACACTGAAACAACATTGGTAGAATGATTTACTTATTTATTTATTTTTTAATATTTAAAATATGTCTTAAACACTAATACAAGAGAATACGCAGTGTTTTTATGATTAATTTTATTGACTTAAATTGTAATGTAATATTTGATTTTTATTAAAATCTAAAATTGTCAAATATAATATATTGATATCATAATATGTTATTTTTAGTAAATGACCATGAGAAAAAGAAATTAAGAAAATGACAGTTTATATAGACAAAGATGTGTTAAAGTTATGAAAAACAAAACAAATTGTGAAAATAACTTAGAGCTACTTTTATTAGAAACATGAAACCTATTTGATAGATTCATGAAAAAATAGAAAAGTTTGCTTTTAACATTATAACATGGGTTGAAACACTCCAAATGAATGCATTTGAATTAAAATTACATATACATATACATATTACTTAGCTACTTAATATATATGTTTAATATTATAGCCTTCTTAACTTGACATCGTTTACTACACTGAAACAACATTGGTAGAATGGTTTTCTGATTTATTTATTTTCCTAATTTAAAATATGTCTTAAACACTAAAACAAGAGAATATGCAGTTTTTTTATAATTAATTTATTGACTTAAATTGTAATGTAAGATTTGAGTTTTTTTAAAATCTAAAATTCTCAAATATAATGTATTGATATCATAATATGTTATTTTAGAAAAATGACCATGAGAAAAAGAAATAAAGAAAATCACAGTTTATAGAGACAAAGAAGTTTTAATGATATGAAGAACAAAACAAATTGTGAGAATAATGTAGAGCTACTTTCACTAGAAACATGAATCCTATTTGATGGACACATGAAAAATTGGCTAAGTTTGATTTGAACATTATAGGATGGGTTGAAACACTCCAAATGCATGCATTTGAATTAAAATTACATATCGTATACATACTACGTAGCTAATTAATGTATTTGTTTAACATAATAGCCTTCTTAATGTGACATTATTTACTACACCAAATCAACATTGGTAGAATGATTTACTTGTTCTATACTCTCTTTTTTAAATTAAAAAATGGTTTTAATACTAAAACAAAAGAGTATGCAGTTTTGAAACCTATTTGATCGATACATGCGAAAATAGCTAAGTTTACTTTGACCATTATAGGACGGGTTGAAACACTTCAAATGCATGCATTTGAATTAAAATGACATATACATATACATACTACTTAGTTACTTAATGTATTTGTTTAACATAGTAGCCTTCTTAATGTGACAATGTTTACTATACCAAATAAACATTGGTAGAATGATTTATTTTCTTATACTTATTTTATCAAATTTAAAACAAGTTTTGAACACTAAAACAAAAGAGTATGCAGTTTGTTTATGATTAATTTTATTGACTTAAATTGAAATATAATGATATTTGATTTTTATTAAAATCTAAAATTCTCAAATATAATCTTTCGATATCATAATATGTTATTTTTAATAAATGACCACGAGAAAAAGAAATTAAGAAAATGACAGTTTATATAGACAAAGATGTGTTAAAGTTATGAAAAACAAAACAAATTGTGAAAAATAACTCAGAGCTACTTTTATTAGAAACATGAAACCTATTTGATAGATTCATGAAAAAATAGCAAAGTTTGCTTTTAACATTATAACATGGGTTGAAACACTCCAAATGCATGCATTTGAATTAAAATGACATATACATATACATACTACTTAGTTACTTAATGTATTTGTTTAACATAGTAGCCTTTTAATGTGACAATGTTTACTATACCAAATAAACATTGGTAGAATGATTTATTTTCTTATACTTATTTTATCAAATTTAAAACAAGTTTTGAACACTAAAACAAAAGAGTATGCAGTTTGTTTATGATTAATTTTATTGACTTAAATTGAAATATAATGATATTTGATTTTTATTAAAATCTAAAATTCTCAAATATAATCTTTCGATATCATAATATGTTATTTTTAATAAATGACCACGAGAAAAAGAAATTAAGAAAATGACAGTTTATATAGACAAAGATGTGTTAAAGTTATGAAAAACAAAACAAATTGTGAAAAATAACTCAGAGCTACTTTTATTAGAAACATGAAACCTATTTGATAGATTCATGAAAAAATAGCAAAGTTTGCTTTTAACATTATAACATGGGTTGAAACACTCCAAATGCATGCATTTGAATTAAAATTACATATACATATACATACTACTTAGTTACTTAATGTATTTGTTTAACATAGTAGCCTTCTTAATGTGACAATGTTTACTATACCAAATAAACATTGGTAGAATGATTCATTTTCTTATACTTATTTTATCAAATTTAAAACAAGTTTTGAACACTAAAACAAAAGAGTATGCAGTTTGTTTATGATTAATTTTATTGACTTAAATTGAAATATAATGATATTTGATTTATATTAAAATCTAAAATTCTCAAATATAATCTTTCGATATCATAATATGTTATTTTTAATAAATGACCACGAGAAAAAGAAATTAAGAAAAAGACAGTTTATATAGACAAAGATGTGTTAAAGTTATGAAAAACAAAACAAATTGTGAAAAATAACTCAGAGCTACTTTTATTAGAAACATGAAACCTATTTGATAGATTCATGAAAAAATAGCAAAGTTTGCTTTTAACATTATAACATGGGTTGAAACACTCCAAATGCATGCATTTGAATTAAAATTACATATCCATATACATATTACTTAGCTACTTAATATATATGTTTAATATAATAGCCTTCTTAACTAAACATTGTTTACTACACTGAAACAACATTGGTAGAATGATTTACTTATTTATTTATTTTTTAATATTTAAAATATGTCTTAAACACTAATACAAGAGAATACGCAGTGTTTTTATGATTAATTTTATTGACTTAAATTGTAATGTAATATTTGATTTTTATTAAAATCTAAAATTCTCAAATATAATATATTGATATCATAATATGTTATTTTTAGTAAATGACCATGAGAAAAAGAAATTAAGAAAATGACAGTTTATATAGACAAAGATGTGTTAAAGTTATGAAAAACAAAACAAATTGTGAAAATAACTTAGAGCTACTTTTATTAGAAACATGAAACCTATTTGATAGATTCATGAAAAAATAGAAAAGTTTGCTTTTAACATTATAACATGGGTTGAAACACTCCAAATGAATGCATTTGAATTAAAATTACATATACATATACATATTACTTAGCTACTTAATATATATGTTTAATATATAGCCTTCTTAACTTGACATCGTTTACTACACTGAAACAACATTGGTAGAATGGTTTTCTGATTTATTTATTTTCCTAATTTAAAATATGTCTTAAACACTAAAACAAGAGAATATGCAGTTTTTTATAATTAATTTATTGACTTAAATTGTAATGTAAGATTTGAGTTTTTTTTAAATCTAAAATTCTCAAATATAATGTATTGATATCATAATATGTTATTTTAGAAAAATGACCATGAGAAAAAGAAATAAAGAAAATCACAGTTTATAGAGACAAAGAAGTTTTAATGATATGAAGAACAAAACAAATTGTGAGAATAATGTAGAGCTACTTTCACTAGAAACATGAATCCTATTTGATGGACACATGAAAATCTGGCTAAGTTTGATTTGAACATTATAGGATGGGTTGAAACACTCCAAATGCATGCATTTGAATTAAAATTACATATCGTATACATACTACATAGCTAATTAATGTATTTGTTTAACATAATAGCCTTCTTAATGTGACATTATTTACTACACCAAATCAACATTGGTAGAATGATTTACTTGTTCTATACTCTCTTTTTTTAATTTAAAAAATGGTTTTAATACTAAAACAAAAGAGTATGCAGTTTTGAAACCTATTTGATCGATACATGCGAAAATAGCTAAGTTTACTTTGACCATTATAGGACGGGTTGAAACACTTCAAATGCATGCATTTGAATTAAAATGACATATACATATACATACTACTTAGTTACTTAATGTATTTGTTTAACATAGTAGCCTTCTTAATGTGACAATGTTTACTATACCAAATAAACATTGGTAGAATGATTTATTTTCTTATACTTATTTTATCAAATTTAAAACAAGTTTTGAACACTAAAACAAAAGAGTATGCAGTTTGTTTATGATTAATTTTATTGACTTAAATTGAAATATAATGATATTTGATTTTTATTAAAATCTAAAATTCTCAAATATAATCTTTCGATATCATAATATGTTATTTTTAATAAATGACCACGAGAAAAAGAAATTAAGAAAATGACAGTTTATATAGACAAAGATGTGTTAAAGTTATGAAAAACAAAACAAATTGTGAAAAATAACTCAGAGCTACTTTTATTAGAAACATGAAACCTATTTGATAGATTCATGAAAAAATAGCAAAGTTTGCTTTTAACATTATAACATGGGTTGAAACACTCCAAATGCATGCATTTGAATTAAAATGACATATACATATACATACTACTTAGTTACTTAATGTATTTGTTTAACATAGTAGCCTTCTTAATGTGACAATGTTTACTATACCAAATAAACATTGGTAGAATGATTTATTTTCTTATACTTATTTTATCAAATTTAAAAAGTTTTGAACACTAAAACAAAAGAGTATGCAGTTTGTTTATGATTAATTTTATTGACTTAAATTGAAATATAATGATATTTGATTTTTATTAAAATCTAAAATTCTCAAATATAATCTTTCGATATCATAATATGTTATTTTTAATAAATGACCAAGAGAAAAAGAAATTAAGAAAATGACAGTTTATATAGACAAAGATGTGTTAAAGTTATGAAAAACAAAACAAATTGTGAAAATAACTCAGAGCTACTTTTATTAGAAACATGAAACCTATTTGATAGATTCATGAAAAAATAGCAAAGTTTGCTTTTAACATTATAACATGGGTTGAAACACTCCAAATGCATGCATTTGAATTAAAATTACATATACATATACATATTACTTAGCTACTTAATATATATGTTTAATATAATAGCCTTCTTAACTGAACATTGTTTACTACACTGAAACAACATTTGTAGAATGATTTACTTATTTATTTATTTTTTAATATTAAAAATATGTCTTAAACACTAATACAAGAGAATACGCAGTGTTTTTATGATTAATTTTATTGACTTAAATTGTAATGTAATATTTGATTTTTATTAAAATCTAAAATTCTCAAATATAATATATTGATATCATAATATGTTATTTTTAGTAAATGACCATGAGAAAAAGAAATTAAGAAAATGACAGTTTATATAGACAAAGATGTGTTAAAGTTATGAAAAACAAAACAAATTGTGAAAATAACTTAGAGCTACTTTTATTAGAAACATGAAACCTATTTGATAGATTCATGAAAAAATAGCAAAGTTTGCTTTTAACATTATAACATGGGTTGAAACACTTCAAATGCATGCATTTGAATTAAAATTACATATACATATACATATTACTTAGCTACTTAATATATATGTTTAATATAATAGCCTTCTTAACTAAACATTGTTTACTACACTGAAACAACATTGGTAGAATGATTTACTTATTTATTTATTTTTTAAAATTTAAAATATGTCTTAAACACTATAACAAGAGAATATGCAGTGTTTTTATGATTAATTTTATTGACTTAAATTGTAATGTAAGATTTGAGTGTTTTTAAAATCTAAAATTCTCAAATATAATGTATTGATATCATAACATGTTATTTTTAGTAAATGACCATGAGAAAAAGAAATTTAGAAAATGACAGTTTATATAGACAAAGATGTGTTAAAGTTATGAAAAACAAAACAAATTGTGAAAATAACTTAGAGCTACTTTTATTAGAAACATGAAACCTATTTGATAGATTCATGAAAAAATAGAAAAGTTTTCTTTTAACATTATAACATGGGTTGAAACACTCCAAATGAATGCATTTGAATTAAAATTACATATACATATACATATTACTTAGCTACTAAATATATATGTTTAATATAATAGCCTTCTTAACTTGACATCGTTTACTACACTGAAACAACATTGGTAGAATGGTTTTCTGATTTATTTATTTTCCTAATTTAAAATATGTCTTAAACACTAAAACAAGAGAATATGCAGTTTTTTTATAATTAATTTATTGACTTAAATTGTAATGTAAGATTTGAGTTTTTTAAAATCTAAAATTCTCAAATATAATGTATTGATATCATAATATGTTATTTTAGAAAAATGACCATGAGAAAAAGAAATAAAGAAAATCACAGTTTATAGAGACAAAGAAGTTTTAATGATATGAAGAACAAAACAAATTGTGAGAATAACGTAGAGCTACTTTCACTAGAAACATGAATCCTATTTGATGGACACATGAAAAATTGGCTAAGTTTGATTTGAACATTATAGGATGGGTTGAAACACTCCAAATGCATGCATTTGAATTAAAATTACATATCGTATACATACTACGTAGCTAATTAATGTATTTGTTTAACATAATAGCCTTCTTAATGTGACATTATTTACTACACCAAATCAACATTGGTAGAATGATTTACTTGTTCTATACTCTCTTTTTTTAATTTAAAAAATGGTTTTAATACTAAAACAAAAGAGTATGCAGTTTTGAACCCTATTTGATCGATACATGCGAAAATAGTTAAGTTTACTTTGACCATTATAGGACGGGTTGAAACACTTCAAATACATGCATTTGAATTAAAATGACATATACATATACATACTACTTAGTTACTTAATGTATTTGTTTAACATAGTAGCCTTCTTAATGTGACAATGTTTACTATACCAAATAAACATTGGTAGAATGATTTATTTTCTTATACTTATTTTATCAAATTTAAAACAAGTTTTGAACACTAAAACAAAAGAGTATGCAGTTTGTTTATGATTAATTTTATTGACTTAAATTGAAATATAATGATATTTGATTTTATTAAAATCTAAAATTCTCAAATATAATCTATCGATATCATAATATGTTATTTTTAATAAATGACCACGAGAAAAAGAAATTAAGAAAATGACAGTTTATATAGACAAAGATGTGTTAAAGTTATGAAAAACAAAACAAATTGTGAAAAATAACTCAGAGCTACTTTTATTAGAAACATGAAACCTATTTGATAGATTCATGAAAAAATAGCAAAGTTTGCTTTTAACATTATAACATGGGTTGAAACACTCCAAATGCATGCATTTGAATTAAAATTACATATACATATACATACTACTTAGTTACTTAATGTATTTGTTTAACATAGTAGCCTTCTTAATGTGACAATGTTTACTATACCAAATAAACATTGGTAGAATGATTTATTTTCTTATACTTATTTTATCAAATTTAAAACAAGTTTTGAACACTAAAACAAAAGAGTATGCAGTTTGTTTATGATTAATTTTATTGACTTAAATTGAAATATAATGATATTTGATTTTTATTAAAATCTAAAATTCTCAAATATAATCTATCGATATCATAATATGTTATTTTTAATAAATGACCATGAGAAAAAGAAATTAAGAAAATGACAGTTTATATAGACAAAGATGTGTTAAAGTTATGAAAAACAAAACAAATTGTGAAAAATAACTCAGAGCTACTTTTATTAGAAACATGAAACCTATTTGATAGATTCATGAAAAAATAGCAAAGTTTGCTTTTAACATTATAACATGGGTTGAAACACTCCAAATGCATGCATTTGAATTAAAATTACATATACATATACATATTACTTAGCTACTTAATATATATGTTTAATATAATAGCCTTCTTAACTAAACATTGTTTACTACACTGAAACAACATTGGTAGAATGATTTACTTATTTATTTATTTTTAATATTTAAAATATGTCTTAAACACTAATACAAGAGAATACGCAGTGTTTTTATGATTAATTTTATTGACTTAAATTGTAATGTAATATTTGATTTTTATTAAAATCTAAAATTCTCAAATATAATATATTGATATCATAATATGTTATTTTTAGTAAATGACCATGAGAAAAAGAAATTAAGAAAATGACAGTTTATATAGACAAAGATGTGTTAAAGTTATGAAAAACAAAACAAATTGTGAAAATAACTTAGAGCTACTTTTATTAGAAACATGAAACCTATTTGATAGATTCATGAAAAAATAGAAAAGTTTGCTTTTAACATTATAACATGGGTTGAAACACTCCAAATGAATGCATTTGAATTAAAATTACATATACATATACATATTACTTAGCTACTTAATATATATGTTTAATATAATAGCCTTCTTAACTTGACATCGTTTACTACACTGAAACAACATTGGTAGAATGGTTTTCTGATTTATTTATTTTCCTAATTTAAAATATGTCTTAAACACTAAAACAAGAGAATATGCAGTTTTTTTATAATTAATTTATTGACTTAAATTGTAATGTAAGATTTGAGTTTTTTTTAAAATCTAAAATTCTCAAATATAATGTATTGATATCATAATATGTTATTTTAGAAAAATGACCATGAGAAAAAGAAATAAAGAAAATCACAGTTTATAGAGACAAAGAAGTTTTAATGATATGAAGAACAAAACAAATTGTGAGAATAATGTAGAGCTACTTTCACTAGAAACATGAATCCTATTTGATGGACACATGAAAAATTGGCTAAGTTTGATTTGAACATTATAGGATGGGTTGAAACACTCCAAATGCATGCATTTGAATTAAAATTACATATCGTATACATACTACATAGCTAATTAATGTATTTGTTTAACATAATAGCCTTCTTAATGTGACATTATTTACTACACCAAATCAACATTGGTAGAATGATTTACTTGTTCTATACTCTCTTTTTTTAATTTAAAAAATGGTTTTAATACTAAAACAAAAGAGTATGCAGTTTTGAAACCTATTTGATCGATACATGCGAAAATAGCTAAGTTTACTTTGACCATTATAGGACGGGTTGAAACACTTCAAATGCATGCATTTGAATTAAAATGACATATACATATACATACTACTTAGTTACTTAATGTATTTGTTTAACATAGTAGCCTTCTTAATGTGACAATGTTTACTATACCAAATAAACATTGGTAGAATGATTTATTTTCTTATACTTATTTTATCAAATTTAAAACAAGTTTTGAACACTAAAACAAAAGAGTATGCAGTTTGTTTATGATTAATTTTATTGACTTAAATTGAAATATATGATATTTGATTTTTATTAAAATCTAAAATTCTCAAATATAATCTTTCGATATCATAATATGTTATTTTTAATAAATGACCACGAGAAAAAGAAATTAAGAAAATGACAGTTTATATAGACAAAGATGTGTTAAAGTTATGAAAAACAAAACAAATTGTGAAAAATAACTCAGAGCTACTTTTATTAGAAACATGAAACCTATTTGATAGATTCATGAAAAAATAGCAAAGTTTGCTTTTAACATTATAACATGGGTTGAAACACTCCAAATGCATGCATTTGAATTAAAATTACATATACATATACATACTACTTAGCTACTTAATATATTTGTTTAACATAGTAGCCTTCTTAATTGACAATGTTTACTATACCAAATAACATTGGTAGAATGATTTATTTCTTATACTTATTTTATCAAATTTAAAACATGTTTTGAACACTAAAACAAAAGAGTATGCAGTTTGTTTATGATTAATTTTATTGACTTAAATTGAAATATAATGATTTTGATTTTTATTAAAATCTAAAATTCTCAAATATAATCTTTCGATATCATAATATGTTATTTTTATAAATGACCATGAGAAAAAGAAATTAAGAAAATGACAGTTTATATAGACAAAGATGTGTTAAAGTTATGAAAAACAAAACAAATTGTGAAAATAACTCAGAGCTACTTTTATTAGAAACATGAAACCTATTTGATAGATTCATGAAAAAATAGCAAAGTTTGCTTTTAACATTATAACATGGGTTGAAACACTCCAAATGCATGCATTTGAATTAAAATTACATATACATATACATATTACTTAGCTACTTAATATATATGTTTAATATAATAGCCTTCTTAACTGAACATTGTTTACTACACTGAAACAACATTTGTAGAATGATTTACTTATTTATTTATTTTTTAATATTAAAAATATGTCTTAAACACTAAAACAAGAGAATATGCAGTGTTTTTATGATTAATTTTATTGACTTAAATTGTAATGTAATATTTGATTTTTATTAAAATCTAAAATTCTCAAATATAATATATTGATATCATAATATGTTATTTTTAGTAAATGACCATGAGAAAAAGAAATTAAGAAAATGACAGTTTATATAGACAAAGATGTGTTAAAGTTATGAAAAACAAAACAAATTGTGAAAATAACTTAGAGCTACTTTTATTAGAAACATGAAACCTATTTGATAGATTCATGAAAAAATAGCAAAGTTTGCTTTTAACATTATAACATGGGTTGAAACACTCCAAATGCATGCATTTGAATTAAAATTACATATACATATACATATTACTTAGCTACTTAATATATATGTTTAATATAATAGCCTTCTTAACTAAACATTGTTTACTACACTGAAACAACATTGGTAGAATGATTTACTTATTTATTTATTTTTTAAAATTTAAAATATGTCTTAAACACTAAAACAAGAGAATATGCAGTGTTTTTATGATTAATTTTATTGACTTAAATTGTAATGTAATATTTGATTTTTATTAAAATCTAAAATTCTCAAATATAATATATTGATATCATAATATGTTATTTTTAGTAAATGACCATGAGAAAAAGAAATTAAGAAAATGACAGTTTATATAGACAAAGATGTGTTAAAGTTATGAAAAACAAAACAAATTGTGAAAATAACTTAGAGCTACTTTTATTAGAAACATGAAACCTATTTGATAGATTCATGAAAAAATAGAAAAGTTTGCTTTTAACATTATAACATGGGTTGAAACACTCCAAATGAATGCATTTGAATTAAAATTACATATACATATACATATTACTTAGCTACTTAATATATATGTTTAATATAATAGCCTTCTTAACTTGACATCGTTTACTACACTGAAACAACATTGGTAGAATGGTTTTCTGATTTATTTATTTTCTAATTTAAAATATGTCTTAAACACTAAAACAAGAGAATATGCAGTTTTTTTATGATTAATTTATTGACTTAAATTGTAATGTAAGATTTGAGTTTTTTTAAAATCTAAAATTCTCAAATATAATGTATTGATATCATAATATGTTATTTTAAAAAATGACCATGAGAAAAAGAATTAAAGAAAATCACAGTTTATAGAGACAAAGATGTTTTAAAGATATGAAAAACAAAACAAATTGTGAAAATAACGTAGAGCTACTTTCACTAGAAACATGAATCCTATTTGATGGACACATGAAAAAATAGCTAAGTTTGCTTTGAACATTATAGGATGGGTTGAAACACTCCAAATGCATGCATTTGAATTAAAATGACATATACATATACATACTACTTAGTTACTTAATGTATTTGTTTAACATAGTAGCCTTCTTAATGTGACAATGTTTACTATACCAAATAAACATTGGTAGAATGATTTATTTTCTTATACTTATTTTATCAAATTTAAAACAAGTTTTGAACACTAAAACAAAAGAGTATGCAGTTTGTTTATGATTAATTTTATTGACTTAAATTGAAATGTAATGATATTTGATTTTTATTAAAATCTAAAATTCTCAAATATAATCTATCGATATCATAATATGTTATTTTTAATAAATGACCATGAGAAAAAGAAATTAAGAAAATGACAGTTTATATAGACAAAGATGTGTTAAAGTTATGAAAAACAAAACAAATTGTGAAAAATAACTTAGAGCTACTTTTATTAGAAACATGAAACCTATTTGATAGATTCATGAAAAAATAGCAAAGTTTGCTTTTAACATTATAACATGGGTTGAAACACTCCAAATGCATGCATTTGAATTAAAATTACATATACATATACATATTACTTAGCTACTTAATATATATGTTTAATATAATAGCCTTCTTAACTTAACATTGTTTACTACACTGAAACAACATTGGTAGAATGATTTACTTATTTATTTATTTTTTAAATTTAAAATATGTCTTAAACACTAAAACAAGAGAATATGCAGTGTTTTTATGATTAATTTTATTGACTTAAATTGTAATGTAATATTTGATTTTTATTAAAATCTAAAATTCTCAAATATAATATATTGATATCATAATATGTTATTTTTAGTAAATGACCATGAGAAAAAGAAATTAAGAAAATGACAGTTTATATAGACAAAGATGTGTTAAAGTTATGAAAAACAAAACAAATTGTGAAAATAACTTAGAGCTACTTTTATTAGAAACATGAAACCTATTTGATAGATTCATGAAAAAATAGAAAAGTTTGCTTTTAACATTATAACATGGGTTGAAACACTCCAAATGCATGCATTTGAATTAAAATTACATATACATATACATATTACTTAGCTACTTAATATATATGTTTAATATAATAGCCTTCTTAACTTGACATCGTTTACTACACTGAAACAACATTGGTAGAATGGTTTTCTGATTTATTTATTTTTCTAAATTTAAAATATGTCTTAAACACTAAAACAAGAGAATATGCAGTTTTTTTATGATTGAATTTATTGACTTAAATTTTAATGTAAGATTTGAGTTTTTTTAAAATCTAAAATTCTCAAATATAATGTATTGATATCATAATATGTTATTTTAAAAAAATGACCATGAGAAAAAGAATTAAAGAAAATCACAGTTTATAGAGACAAAGATGTTTTAAAGATATGAAAAACAAAACAAATTGTGAAAATAACGTAGAGCTACTTTCACTAGAAACATGAATCCTATTTGATGGACACATGAAAAAATAGCTAAGTTTGCTTTGAACATTATAGGATGGGTTGAAACACTCCAAATGCATGCATTTGAATTAAAATTACATATCATATACATACTACGTAGCTAATTAATGTATTTGTTTAACATAATAGCCTTCTTAATGTGACATTATTTACTACACCAAATCAACATTGGTAGAATGATTTACTTATTCTATACTCTTTTTTTTTAAATTTAAAAAATGGTTTTAATACTAAAACAAAAGAGTATGCAGTTTTGAAACCTATTTGATGGATACATGCGAAAATAGCTAAGTTTACTTTGAACATTATAGGATGGGTTGAAACACTCCAAATGCATGCATTTGAATTAAAATGACATATACACATACATACTACTTAGTTACTTAATGTATTTGTTTAACATAGTAGCCTTCTTAATGTGACAATGTTTACTATACCAAATAAACATTGGTAGATTGATTTATTTTCTTATACTTATTTTATCAAATTTAAAACAAGTTTTGAACACTAAAACAAAAGAGTATGCAGTTTGTTTATGATTAATTTTATTGACTTAAATTGAAATGTAATGATATTTGATTTTTATTAAAATCTAAAATTCTCAAATATAATCTATCGATATCATAATATGTTATTTTTAATAAATGACCATGAGAAAAAGAAATTAAGTAAATGACAGTTTATATAGACAAAGATGTGTTAAAGTTATGAAAAACAAAACAAATTGTGAAAAATAACTTAGAGCTACTTTTATTAGAAACATGAAACCTATTTGATAGATTCATGAAAAAATAGCAAAGTTTGCTTTTAACATTATAACATGGGTTGAAACACTCCAAATGCATGCATTTGAATTAAAATTACATATACATATACATATTACTTAGCTACTTAATATATATGTTTAATATAATAGCCTTCTTAACTTAACATTGTTTACTACACTGAAACAACATTGGTAGAATGATTTACTTATTTATTTATTTTTTAAAATTTAAAATATGTCTTAAACACTAAAACAAGAGAATATGCAGTGTTTTTATGATTAATTTTATTGACTTAAATTGTAATGTAATATTTGATTTTTATTAAAATCTAAAATTCTCAAATATAATATATTGATATCATAATATGTTATTTTTAGTAAATGACCATGAGAAAAAGAAATTAAGAAAATGACAGTTTATATAGACAAAGATGTGTTAAAGTTATGAAAAACAAAACAAATTGTGAAAATAACTTAGAGCTACTTTTATTAGAAACATGAAACCTATTTGATAGATTCATGAAAAAATAGAAAAGTTTGCTTTTAACATTATAACATGGGTTGAAACACTCCAAATGCATGCATTTGAATTAAAATTACATATACATATACATATTACTTAGCTACTTAATATATATGTTTAATATAATAGCCTTCTTAACTTGACATCGTTTACTACACTGAAACAACATTGGTAGAATGGTTTTCTGATTTATTTATTTTTCTAAATTTAAAATATGTCTTAAACACTAAAACAAGAGAATATGCAGTTTTTTTATGATTAATTTTATTGACTTAAATTGTAATGTAAGATTTGAGTTTTTTTAAAATCTAAAATTCTCAAATATAATGTATTGATATCATAATATGTTATTTTAAAAAATGACCATGAGAAAAAGAATTAAAGAAAATCACAGTTTATAGAGACAAGATGTTTTAAAGATATGAAAAACAAAACAAATTGTGAAAATAACGTAGAGCTACTTTCACTAGAAACATGAATCCTATTTGATGGACACATGAAAAAATAGCTAAGTTTGCTTTGAACATTATAGGATGGGTTGAAACACTCCAAATGCATGCATTTGAATTAAAATTACATATCATATACATACTACGTAGCTAATTAATGTATTTGTTTAACATAATAGCCTTCTTAATGTGACATTATTTACTACACCAAATCAACATTGGTAGAATGATTTACTTATTCTATACTCTTTTTTTCTAAATTTAAAAAATGGTTTTAATACTAAAACAAAAGAGTATGCAGTTTTGAAACCTATTTGATGGATACATGCGAAAATAGCTAAGTTTACTTTGAACATTATAGGATGGGTTGAAACACTCCAAATGCATGCATTTGAATTAAAATGACATATACATATACATACTACTTAGTTACTTAATGTATTTGTTTAACATAGTAGCCTTCTTAATGTGACAATGTTTACTATACCAAATAAACATTGGTAGATTGATTTATTTTCTTATACTTATTTTATCAAATTTAAAACAAGTTTTGAACACTAAAACAAAAGAGTATGCAGTTTGTTTATGATTAATTTTATTGACTTAAATTGAAATGTAATGATATTTGATTTTTATTAAAATCTAAAATTCTCAAATATAATCTATCGATATCATAATATGTTATTTTTAATAAATGACCATGAGAAAAAGAAATTAAGAAAATGACAGTTTATATAGACAAAGATGTGTTAAAGTTATGAAAAACAAAACAAATTGTGAAAAATAACTTAGAGCTACTTTTATTAGAAACATGAAACCTATTTGATAGATTCATGAAAAAATAGCAAAGTTTGCTTTTAACATTATAACATGGGTTGAAACACTCCAAATGCATGCATTTGAATCAAAATTACATATACATATACATATTACTTAGCTACTTAATATATATGTTTAATATAATAGCCTTCTTAACTAAACATTATTTACTACACTGAAACAACATTTATGATTAATTTTATTGACTTAAATTGTAATGAAATATTTGATTTTTATTAAAATCTAAAATTCTCAAATATAATATATTGATATCATAATATGTTATTTTTAGTAAATGACCATGAGAAAATGACAGTTTATATAGACAAAGATGTGTTAAAGTTACGAAAAACAAAACAAATTGTGAAAATAACTTAGAGCTACTTTTATTAGAAACATGAAACCTATTTGATAGATTCATGAAAAAATAGAAAAGTTTGCTTTTAACATTATAACATGGGTTGAAACACTCCAAATGCATGCATTTGAATTAAAATTACATATACATATACATATTACTTAGCTACTTAATATATATGTTTAATATAATAGCCTTCTTAACTTGACATCGTTTACTACACTGAAACAACATTGGTAGAATGGTTTTCTGATTTATTTATTTTCTAAATTTAAAATATGTCTTAAACACTAAAACAAGAGAATATGCAGTTTTTTTATGATTAATTTTATTGACTTAAATTGTAATGTAAGATTTGAGTTTTTTTAAAATCTAAAATTCTCAAATATAATGTATTGATATCATAATATGTTATTTTAAAAAAATGACCATGAGAAAAAGAATTAAAGAAAATCACAGTTTATAGAGACAGAGATGTTTTAAAGATATGAAAAACAAAACAAATTGTGAAAATAACGTAGAGCTACTTTCACTAGAAACATGAATCCTATTTGATGGACACATGAAAAAATAGCTAAGTTTGCTTTGAACATTATAGGATGGGTTGAAACACTCCAAATGCATGCATTTGAATTAAAATTACATATCATATACATACTACGTAGCTAATTAATGTATTTGTTTAACATAATAGCCTTCTTAATGTGACATTATTTACTACACCAAATCAACATTGGTAGAATGATTTACTTATTCTATACTCTTTTTTTCTAAATTTAAAAAACGGTTTTAATACTAAAACAAAAGAGTATGCAGTTTTGAAACCTATTTGATGGATACATGCGAAAATAGCTAAGTTTACTTTGAACATTATAGGATGGGTTGAAACACTCCAAATGCATGCATTTGAATTAAAATGACATATACACATACATACTACTTAGTTACTTAATGTATTTGTTTAACATAGTAGCCTTCTTAATGTGACAATGTTTACTATACCAAATAAACATTGGTAGATTGATTTATTTTCTTATACTTATTTTATCAAATTTAAAACAAGTTTTGAACACTAAAACAAAAGAGTATGCAGTTTGTTAATGATTAATTTTATTGACTTAAATTGAAATGTAATTATATTTGATTTTTATTAAAATCTAAATTTCTCAAATATAATCTATCGATATCATAATATGTTATTTTTAATAAATGACCATGAGAAAAAGAAATTAAGTAAATGACAGTTTATATACACAAAGATGTGTTAAAGTTATGAAAAACAAAACAAATTGTGAAAAATAACTTAGAGTTACTTTTATTAGAAACATGAAACCTATTTGATAGATTCATGAAAAAATAGCAAAGTTTGCTTTTAACATTATAACATGGGTTGAAACACTCCAAATGCATGCATTTGAATTAAAATTACATATACATATAGATATTACTTAGCTACTTAATATATATGTTTAATATAATAGCCTTCTTAACTTAACATTGTTTACTACACTGAAACAACATTGGTAGAATGATTTACTTATTTGTTTATTTTTTAAAATTTAAAATATGTCTTAAACACTAAAAATAGAAAATATGCAGTGTTTTTATGATTAATTTTATTGACTTAAATTGTAATGTAATATTTGATTTTTATTAAAATCTAAAATTCTCAAATATAATATATTGATATCATAATATGTTATTTTTAGTAAATGACCATGAGAAAAAGAAATTAAGAAAATGACAGTTTATATAGACAAAGATGTGTTAAAGTTACGAAAAACAAAACAAATTGTGAAAATAACTTAGAGCTACTTTTATTAGAAACATGAAACCTATTTGATAGATTCATGAAAAAATAGAAAAGTTTGCTTTTAACATTATAACATGGGTTGAAACACTCCAAATGCATGCATTTTAATTAAAATTACATATACATATACATATTACTTAGCTACTTAATATATATGTTTAATATAATAGCCTTCTTAACTTGACATCGTTTACTACACTGAAACAACATTGGTAGAATGGTTTTCTGATTTATTTATTATTCTAAATTTAAAATATGTCTTAAACACTAAAATAAGAGAACATGCAGTTTTTTTATGATTAATTTTATTGACTTAAATTGTAATGTAAGATTTGAGTTTTTTTAAAATCTAAAATTCTCAAATATAATGTATTGATATCATAATATGTTATTTTAAAAAAATTACCATGAGAAAAAGAATTAAAGAAAATCACAGTTTATAGAGACAGAGATGTTTTAAAGATATGAAAAACAAAACAAATTGTGAAAATAACGTAGAGTTACTTTCACTAGAAACATGAATCCTATTTGATGGACACATGAAAAAATAGCTAAGTTTGCTTTGAACATTATAGGATGGGTTGAAACACTCCAAATGCATGCATTTGAATTAAAATTACATATCATATACATACTACGTAGCTAACTAATGTATTTGTTTAACATAATAGCCTTCTTAATGTGACATTATTTACTACACCAAATCAACATTGGTAGAATGATTTACTTATTCTATACTCTTTTTTTCTAAATTTAAAAAACGGTTTTAATACTAAAACAAAAGAGTATGCAGTTTTGAAACCTATTTGATGGATACATGCGAAAATAGCTAAGTTTACTTTGAACATTATAGGATGGGTTGAAACACTCCAAATGCATGCATTTGAATTAAAATGACATATACACATACATACTACTTAGTTACTTAATGTATTTGTTTAACATAGTAGCCTTCTTAATGTGACAATGTTTACTATACCAAATAAACATTGGTAGATTGATTTATTTTCTTATACTTATTTTATCAAATTTAAAACAAGTTTTGAACACTAAAACAAAAGAGTATGCAGTTTGTTAATGATTAATTTTATTGACTTAAATTGAAATGTAATTATATTTGATTTTTATTAAAATCTAAATTTCTCAAATATAATCTATCGATATCATAATATGTTATTTTTAATAAATGACCATGAGAAAAAGAAATTAAGTAAATGACAGTTTATATACACAAAGATGTGTTAAAGTTATGAAAAACAAAACAAATTGTGAAAAATAACTTAGAGTTACTTTTATTAGAAACATGAAACCTATTTGATAGATTCATGAAAAAATAGCAAAGTTTGCTTTTAACATTATAACATGGGTTGAAACACTCCAAATGCATGCATTTGAATTAAAATTACATATACATATAGATATTACTTAGCTACTTAATATATATGTTTAATATAATAGCCTTCTTAACTTAACATTGTTTACTACACTGAAACAACATTGGTAGAATGATTTACTTATTTGTTTATTTTTTAAAATTTAAAATATGTCTTAAACACTAAAAATAGAAAATATGCAGTGTTTTTATGATTAATTTTATTGACTTAAATTGTAATGTAATATTTGATTTTTATTAAAATCTAAAATTCTCAAATATAATATATTGATATCATAATATGTTATTTTTAGTAAATGACCATGAGAAAAAGAAATTAAGAAAATGACAGTTTATATAGACAAAGATGTGTTAAAGTTACGAAAAACAAAACAAATTGTGAAAATAACTTAGAGCTACTTTTATTAGAAACATGAAACCTATTTGATAGATTCATGAAAAAATAGAAAAGTTTGCTTTTAACATTATAACATGGGTTGAAACACTCCAAATGCATGCATTTTAATTAAAATTACATATACATATACATATTACTTAGCTACTTAATATATATGTTTAATATAATAGCCTTCTTAACTTGACATCGTTTACTACACTGAAACAACATTGGTAGAATGGTTTTCTGATTTATTTATTATTCTAAATTTAAAATATGTCTTAAACACTAAAATAAGAGAACATGCAGTTTTTTTATGATTAATTTTATTGACTTAAATTGTAATGTAAGATTTGAGTTTTTTTAAAATCTAAAATTCTCAAATATAATGTATTGATATCATAATATGTTATTTTAAAAAAATTACCATGAGAAAAAGAATTAAAGAAAATCACAGTTTATAGAGACAGAGATGTTTTAAAGATATGAAAAACAAAACAAATTGTGAAAATAACGTAGAGTTACTTTCACTAGAAACATGAATCCTATTTGATGGACACATGAAAAAATAGCTAAGTTTGCTTTGAACATTATAGGATGGGTTGAAACACTCCAAATGCATGCATTTGAATTAAAATTACATATCATATACATACTACGTAGCTAACTAATGTATTTGTTTAACATAATAGCCTTCTTAATGTGACATTATTTACTACACCAAATCAACATTGGTAGAATGATTTACTTATTCTATACTCTTTTTTTCTAAATTTAAAAAACGGTTTTAATACTAAAACAAAAGAGTATGCAGTTTTGAAACCTATTTGATGGATACATGCGAAAATAGCTAAGTTTACTTTGAACATTATAGGATGGGTTGAAACACTCCAAATGCATGCATTTGAATTAAAATGACATATACACATACATACTACTTAGTTACTTAATGTATTTGTTTAACATAGTAGCCTTCTTAATGTGACAATGTTTACTATACCAAATAAACATTGGTAGATTGATTTATTTTCTTATACTTATTTTATCAAATTTAAAACAAGTTTTGAACACTAAAACAAAAGAGTATGCAGTTTGTTAATGATTAATTTTATTGACTTAAATTGAAATGTAATTATATTTGATTTTTATTAAAATCTAAATTCTCAAATATAATCTATCGATATCATAATATGTTATTTTTAATAAATGACCATGAGAAAAAGAAATTAAGTAAATGACAGTTTATATACACAAAGATGTGTTAAAGTTATGAAAAACAAAACAAATTGTGAAAAATAACTTAGAGTTACTTTTATTAGAAACATGAAACCTATTTGATAGATTCATGAAAAAATAGCAAAGTTTGCTTTTAACATTATAACATGGGTTGAAACACTCCAAATGCATGCATTTGAATTAAAATTACATATACATATAGATATTACTTAGCTACTTAATATATATGTTTAATATAATAGCCTTCTTAACTTAACATTGTTTACTACACTGAAACAACATTGGTAGAATGATTTACTTATTTGTTTATTTTTTAAAATTTAAAATATGTCTTAAACACTAAAAATAGAAAATATGCAGTGTTTTTATGATTAATTTTATTGACTTAAATTGTAATGTAATATTTGATTTTTATTAAAATCTAAAATTCTCAAATATAATATATTGATATCATAATATGTTATTTTTAGTAAATGACCATGAGAAAAAGAAATTAAGAAAATGACAGTTTATATAGACAAAGATGTGTTAAAGTTACGAAAAACAAAACAAATTGTGAAAATAACTTAGAGCTACTTTTATTAGAAACATGAAACCTATTTGATAGATTCATGAAAAAATAGAAAAGTTTGCTTTTAACATTATAACATGGGTTGAAACACTCCAAATGCATGCATTTTAATTAAAATTACATATACATATACATATTACTTAGCTACTTAATATATATGTTTAATATAATAGCCTTCTTAACTTGACATCGTTTACTACACTGAAACAACATTGGTAGAATGGTTTTCTGATTTATTTATTATTCTAAATTTAAAATATGTCTTAAACACTAAAATAAGAGAACATGCAGTTTTTTTATGATTAATTTTATTGACTTAAATTGTAATGTAAGATTTGAGTTTTTTTAAAATCTAAAATTCTCAAATATAATGTATTGATATCATAATATGTTATTTTAAAAAATTACCATGAGAAAAAGAATTAAAGAAAATCACAGTTTATAGAGACAGAGATGTTTTAAAGATATGAAAAACAAAACAAATTGTGAAAATAACGTAGAGTTACTTTCACTAGAAACATGAATCCTATTTGATGGACACATGAAAAAATAGCTAAGTTTGCTTTGAACATTATAGGATGGGTTGAAACACTCCAAATGCATGCATTTGAATTAAAATTACATATCATATACATACTACGTAGCTAACTAATGTATTTGTTTAACATAATAGCCTTCTTAATGTGACATTATTTACTACACCAAATCAACATTGGTAGAATGATTTACTTATTCTATACTCTTTTTTTCTAAATTTAAAAAACGGTTTTAATACTAAAACAAAAGAGTATGCAGTTTTGAAACCTATTTGATGGATACATGCGAAAATAGCTAAGTTTACTTTGAACATTATAGGATGGGTTGAAACACTCCAAATGCATGCATTTGAATTAAAATGACATATACACATACATACTACTTAGTTACTTAATGTATTTGTTTAACATAGTAGCCTTCTTAATGTGACAATGTTTACTATACCAAATAAACATTGGTAGATTGATTTATTTTCTTATACTTATTTTATCAAATTTAAAACAAGTTTTGAACACTAAAACAAAAGAGTATGCAGTTTGTTAATGATTAATTTTATTGACTTAAATTGAAATGTAATTATATTTGATTTTTATTAAAATCTAAATTTCTCAAATATAATCTATCGATATCATAATATGTTATTTTTAATAAATGACCATGAGAAAAAGAAATTAAGTAAATGACAGTTTATATACACAAAGATGTGTTAAAGTTATGAAAAACAAAACAAATTGTGAAAAATAACTTAGAGTTACTTTTATTAGAAACATGAAACCTATTTGATAGATTCATGAAAAAATAGCAAAGTTTGCTTTTAACATTATAACATGGGTTGAAACACTCCAAATGCATGCATTTGAATTAAAATTACATATACATATAGATATTACTTAGCTACTTAATATATATGTTTAATATAATAGCCTTCTTAACTTAACATTGTTTACTACACTGAAACAACATTGGTAGAATGATTTACTTATTTGTTTATTTTTTAAAATTTAAAATATGTCTTAAACACTAAAAATAGAAAATATGCAGTGTTTTTATGATTAATTTTATTGACTTAAATTGTAATGTAATATTTGATTTTTATTAAAATCTAAAATTCTCAAATATAATATATTGATATCATAATATGTTATTTTTAGTAAATGACCATGAGAAAAAGAAATTAAGAAAATGACAGTTTATATAGACAAAGATGTGTTAAAGTTACGAAAAACAAAACAAATTGTGAAAATAACTTAGAGCTACTTTTATTAGAAACATGAAACCTATTTGATAGATTCATGAAAAAATAGAAAAGTTTGCTTTTAACATTATAACATGGGTTGAAACACTCCAAATGCATGCATTTTAATTAAAATTACATATACATATACATATTACTTAGCTACTTAATATATATGTTTAATATAATAGCCTTCTTAACTTGACATCGTTTACTACACTGAAACAACATTGGTAGAATGGTTTTCTGATTTATTTATTATTCTAAATTTAAAATATGTCTTAAACACTAAAATAAGAGAACATGCAGTTTTTTTATGATTAATTTTATTGACTTAAATTGTAATGTAAGATTTGAGTTTTTTTAAAATCTAAAATTCTCAAATATAATGTATTGATATCATAATATGTTATTTTAAAAAATTACCATGAGAAAAAGAATTAAAGAAAATCACAGTTTATAGAGACAGAGATGTTTTAAAGATATGAAAAACAAAACAAATTGTGAAAATAACGTAGAGTTACTTTCACTAGAAACATGAATCCTATTTGATGGACACATGAAAAAATAGCTAAGTTTGCTTTGAACATTATAGGATGGGTTGAAACACTCCAAATGCATGCATTTGAATTAAAATTACATATCATATACATACTACGTAGCTAACTAATGTATTTGTTTAACATAATAGCCTTCTTAATGTGACATTATTTACTACACCAAATCAACATTGGTAGAATGATTTACTTATTCTATACTCTTTTTTTCTAAATTTAAAAAACGGTTTTAATACTAAAACAAAAGAGTATGCAGTTTTGAAACCTATTTGATGGATACATGCGAAAATAGCTAAGTTTACTTTGAACATTATAGGATGGGTTGAAACACTCCAAATGCATGCATTTGAATTAAAATGACATATACACATACATACTACTTAGTTACTTAATGTATTTGTTTAACATAGTAGCCTTCTTAATGTGACAATGTTTACTATACCAAATAAACATTGGTAGATTGATTTATTTTCTTATACTTATTTTATCAAATTTAAAACAAGTTTTGAACACTAAAACAAAAGAGTATGCAGTTTGTTAATGATTAATTTTATTGACTTAAATTGAAATGTAATTATATTTGATTTTTATTAAAATCTAAATTTCTCAAATATAATCTATCGATATCATAATATGTTATTTTTAATAAATGACCATGAGAAAAAGAAATTAAGTAAATGACAGTTTATATACACAAAGATGTGTTAAAGTTATGAAAAACAAAACAAATTGTGAAAAATAACTTAGAGTTACTTTTATTAGAAACATGAAACCTATTTGATAGATTCATGAAAAAATAGCAAAGTTTGCTTTTAACATTATAACATGGGTTGAAACACTCCAAATGCATGCATTTGAATTAAAATTACATATACATATAGATATTACTTAGCTACTTAATATATATGTTTAATATAATAGCCTTCTTAACTTAACATTGTTTACTACACTGAAACAACATTGGTAGAATGATTTACTTATTTGTTTATTTTTTAAAATTTAAAATATGTCTTAAACACTAAAAATAGAAAATATGCAGTGTTTTTATGATTAATTTTATTGACTTAAATTGTAATGTAATATTTGATTTTTATTAAAATCTAAAATTCTCAAATATAATATATTGATATCATAATATGTTATTTTTAGTAAATGACCATGAGAAAAAGAAATTAAGAAAATGACAGTTTATATAGACAAAGATGTGTTAAAGTTACGAAAAACAAAACAAATTGTGAAAATAACTTAGAGCTACTTTTATTAGAAACATGAAACCTATTTGATAGATTCATGAAAAAATAGAAAAGTTTGCTTTTAACATTATAACATGGGTTGAAACACTCCAAATGCATGCATTTTAATTAAAATTACATATACATATACATATTACTTAGCTACTTAATATATATGTTTAATATAATAGCCTTCTTAACTTGACATCGTTTACTACACTGAAACAACATTGGTAGAATGGTTTTCTGATTTATTTATTATTCTAAATTTAAAATATGTCTTAAACACTAAAATAAGAGAACATGCAGTTTTTTTATGATTAATTTTATTGACTTAAATTGTAATGTAAGATTTGAGTTTTTTTAAAATCTAAAATTCTCAAATATAATGTATTGATATCATAATATGTTATTTTAAAAAAATTACCATGAGAAAAAGAATTAAAGAAAATCACAGTTTATAGAGACAGAGATGTTTTAAAGATATGAAAAACAAAACAAATTGTGAAAATAACGTAGAGTTACTTTCACTAGAAACATGAATCCTATTTGATGGACACATGAAAAAATAGCTAAGTTTGCTTTGAACATTATAGGATGGGTTGAAACACTCCAAATGCATGCATTTGAATTAAAATTACATATCATATACATACTACGTAGCTAACTAATGTATTTGTTTAACATAATAGCCTTCTTAATGTGACATTATTTACTACACCAAATCAACATTGGTAGAATGATTTACTTATTCTATACTCTTTTTTTCTAAATTTAAAAAACGGTTTTAATACTAAAACAAAAGAGTATGCAGTTTTGAAACCTATTTGATGGATACATGCGAAAATAGCTAAGTTTACTTTGAACATTATAGGATGGGTTGAAACACTCCAAATGCATGCATTTGAATTAAAATGACATATACACATACATACTACTTAGTTACTTAATGTATTTGTTTAACATAGTAGCCTTCTTAATGTGACAATGTTTACTATACCAAATAAACATTGGTAGATTGATTTATTTTCTTATACTTATTTTATCAAATTTAAAACAAGTTTTGAACACTAAAACAAAAGAGTATGCAGTTTGTTAATGATTAATTTTATTGACTTAAATTGAAATGTAATTATATTTGATTTTTATTAAAATCTAAATTTCTCAAATATAATCTATCGATATCATAATATGTTATTTTTAATAAATGACCATGAGAAAAAGAAATTAAGTAAATGACAGTTTATATACACAAAGATGTGTTAAAGTTATGAAAAACAAAACAAATTGTGAAAAATAACTTAGAGTTACTTTTATTAGAAACATGAAACCTATTTGATAGATTCATGAAAAAATAGCAAAGTTTGCTTTTAACATTATAACATGGGTTGAAACACTCCAAATGCATGCATTTGAATTAAAATTACATATACATATAGATATTACTTAGCTACTTAATATATATGTTTAATATAATAGCCTTCTTAACTTAACATTGTTTACTACACTGAAACAACATTGGTAGAATGATTTACTTATTTGTTTATTTTTTAAAATTTAAAATATGTCTTAAACACTAAAAATAGAAAATATGCAGTGTTTTTATGATTAATTTTATTGACTTAAATTGTAATGTAATATTTGATTTTTATTAAAATCTAAAATTCTCAAATATAATATATTGATATCATAATATGTTATTTTTAGTAAATGACCATGAGAAAAAGAAATTAAGAAAATGACAGTTTATATAGACAAAGATGTGTTAAAGTTACGAAAAACAAAACAAATTGTGAAAATAACTTAGAGCTACTTTTATTAGAAACATGAAACCTATTTGATAGATTCATGAAAAAATAGAAAAGTTTGCTTTTAACATTATAACATGGGTTGAAACACTCCAAATGCATGCATTTTAATTAAAATTACATATACATATACATATTACTTAGCTACTTAATATATATGTTTAATATAATAGCCTTCTTAACTTGACATCGTTTACTACACTGAAACAACATTGGTAGAATGGTTTTCTGATTTATTTATTATTCTAAATTTAAAATATGTCTTAAACACTAAAATAAGAGAACATGCAGTTTTTTTATGATTAATTTTATTGACTTAAATTGTAATGTAAGATTTGAGTTTTTTTAAAATCTAAAATTCTCAAATATAATGTATTGATATCATAATATGTTATTTTAAAAAAATTACCATGAGAAAAAGAATTAAAGAAAATCACAGTTTATAGAGACAGAGATGTTTTAAAGATATGAAAAACAAAACAAATTGTGAAAATAACGTAGAGTTACTTTCACTAGAAACATGAATCCTATTTGATGGACACATGAAAAAATAGCTAAGTTTGCTTTGAACATTATAGGATGGGTTGAAACACTCCAAATGCATGCATTTGAATTAAAATTACATATCATATACATACTACGTAGCTAACTAATGTATTTGTTTAACATAATAGCCTTCTTAATGTGACATTATTTACTACACCAAATCAACATTGGTAGAATGATTTACTTATTCTATACTCTTTTTTTCTAAATTTAAAAAACGGTTTTAATACTAAAACAAAAGAGTATGCAGTTTTGAAACCTATTTGATGGATACATGCGAAAATAGCTAAGTTTACTTTGAACATTATAGGATGGGTTGAAACACTCCAAATGCATGCATTTGAATTAAAATGACATATACACATACATACTACTTAGTTACTTAATGTATTTGTTTAACATAGTAGCCTTCTTAATGTGACAATGTTTACTATACCAAATAAACATTGGTAGATTGATTTATTTTCTTATACTTATTTTATCAAATTTAAAACAAGTTTTGAACACTAAAACAAAAGAGTATGCAGTTTGTTAATGATTAATTTTATTGACTTAAATTGAAATGTAATTATATTTGATTTTTATTAAAATCTAAATTTCTCAAATATAATCTATCGATATCATAATATGTTATTTTTAATAAATGACCATGAGAAAAAGAAATTAAGTAAATGACAGTTTATATACACAAAGATGTGTTAAAGTTATGAAAAACAAAACAAATTGTGAAAAATAACTTAGAGTTACTTTTATTAGAAACATGAAACCTATTTGATAGATTCATGAAAAAATAGCAAAGTTTGCTTTTAACATTATAACATGGGTTGAAACACTCCAAATGCATGCATTTGAATTAAAATTACATATACATATAGATATTACTTAGCTACTTAATATATATGTTTAATATAATAGCCTTCTTAACTTAACATTGTTTACTACACTGAAACAACATTGGTAGAATGATTTACTTATTTGTTTATTTTTTAAAATTTAAAATATGTCTTAAACACTAAAAATAGAAAATATGCAGTGTTTTTATGATTAATTTTATTGACTTAAATTGTAATGTAATATTTGATTTTTATTAAAATCTAAAATTCTCAAATATAATATATTGATATCATAATATGTTATTTTTAGTAAATGACCATGAGAAAAAGAAATTAAGAAAATGACAGTTTATATAGACAAAGATGTGTTAAAGTTACGAAAAACAAAACAAATTGTGAAAATAACTTAGAGCTACTTTTATTAGAAACATGAAACCTATTTGATAGATTCATGAAAAAATAGAAAAGTTTGCTTTTAACATTATAACATGGGTTGAAACACTCCAAATGCATGCATTTTAATTAAAATTACATATACATATACATATTACTTAGCTACTTAATATATATGTTTAATATAATAGCCTTCTTAACTTGACATCGTTTACTACACTGAAACAACATTGGTAGAATGGTTTTCTGATTTATTTATTATTCTAAATTTAAAATATGTCTTAAACACTAAAATAAGAGAACATGCAGTTTTTTTATGATTAATTTTATTGACTTAAATTGTAATGTAAGATTTGAGTTTTTTTAAAATCTAAAATTCTCAAATATAATGTATTGATATCATAATATGTTATTTTAAAAAAATTACCATGAGAAAAAGAATTAAAGAAAATCACAGTTTATAGAGACAGAGATGTTTTAAAGATATGAAAAACAAAACAAATTGTGAAAATAACGTAGAGTTACTTTCACTAGAAACATGAATCCTATTTGATGGACACATGAAAAAATAGCTAAGTTTGCTTTGAACATTATAGGATGGGTTGAAACACTCCAAATGCATGCATTTGAATTAAAATTACATATCATATACATACTACGTAGCTAACTAATGTATTTGTTTAACATAATAGCCTTCTTAATGTGACATTATTTACTACACCAAATCAACATTGGTAGAATGATTTACTTATTCTATACTCTTTTTTTCTAAATTTAAAAAACGGTTTTAATACTAAAACAAAAGAGTATGCAGTTTTGAAACCTATTTGATGGATACATGCGAAAATAGCTAAGTTTACTTTGAACATTATAGGATGGGTTGAAACACTCCAAATGCATGCATTTGAATTAAAATGACATATACACATACATACTACTTAGTTACTTAATGTATTTGTTTAACATAGTAGCCTTCTTAATGTGACAATGTTTACTATACCAAATAAACATTGGTAGATTGATTTATTTTCTTATACTTATTTTATCAAATTTAAAACAAGTTTTGAACACTAAAACAAAAGAGTATGCAGTTTGTTAATGATTAATTTTATTGACTTAAATTGAAATGTAATTATATTTGATTTTTATTAAAATCTAAATTTCTCAAATATAATCTATCGATATCATAATATGTTATTTTTAATAAATGACCATGAGAAAAAGAAATTAAGTAAATGACAGTTTATATACACAAAGATGTGTTAAAGTTATGAAAAACAAAACAAATTGTGAAAAATAACTTAGAGCTACTTTTATTAGAAACATGAAACCTATTTGATAGATTCATGAAAAAATAGCAAAGTTTGCTTTTAACATTATAACATGGGTTGAAACACTCCAAATGCATGCATTTGAATTAAAATTACATATACATATAGATATTACTTAGCTACTTAATATATATGTTTAATATAATAGCCTTCTTAACTTAACATTGTTTACTACACTGAAACAACATTGGTAGAATGATTTACTTATTTGTTTATTTTTTAAAATTTAAAATATGTCTTAAACACTAAAAAAGAAAATATGCAGTGTTTTTATGATTAATTTTATTGACTTAAATTGTAATGTAATATTTGATTTTTATTAAAATCTAAAATTCTCAAATATAATATATTGATATCATAATATGTTATTTTTAGTAAATGACCATGAGAAAAAGAAATTAAGAAAATGACAGTTTATATAGACAAAGATGTGTTAAAGTTACGAAAAACAAAACAAATTGTGAAAATAACTTAGAGCTACTTTTATTAGAAACATGAAACCTATTTGATAGATTCATGAAAAAATAGAAAAGTTTGCTTTTAACATTATAACATGGGTTGAAACACTCCAAATGCATGCATTTGAATTAAAATTACATATACATATACATATTACTTAGCTACTTAATATATATGTTTAATATAATAGCCTTCTTAACTTGACATCGTTTACTACACTGAAACAACATTGGTAGAATGGTTTTCTGATTTATTTATTTTTCTAAATTTAAAATATGTCTTAAACACTAAAATAAGAGAACATGCAGTTTTTTTATGATTAATTTTATTGACTTAAATTGTAATGTAAGATTTGAGTTTTTTTAAAATCTAAAATTCTCAAATATAATGTATTGATATCATAATATGTTATTTTAAAAAATGACCATGAGAAAAAGAATTAAAGAAAATCACAGTTTATAGAGACAGAGATGTTTTAAAGATATGAAAAACAAAACAAATTGTGAAAATAACGTAGAGCTACTTTCACTAGAAACATGAATCCTATTTGATGGACACATGAAAAAATAGCTAAGTTTGCTTTGAACATTATAGGATGGGTTGAAACACTCCAAATGCATGCATTTGAATTAAAATTACATATCATATACATACTACGTAGCTAATTAATGTATTTGTTTAACATAATAGCCTTCTTAATGTGACATTATTTACTACACCAAATCAACATTGGTAGAATGATTTACTTATTCTATACTCTTTTTTTCTAAATTTAAAAAACGGTTTTAATACTAAAACAAAAGAGTATGCAGTTTTGAAACCTATTTGATGGATACATGCGAAAATAGCTAAGTTTACTTTGAACATTATAGGATGGGTTGAAACACTCCAAATGCATGCATTTGAATTAAAATGACATATACATATACATACTACTTAGTTACTTAATGTATTTGTTTAACATAGTAGCCTTCTTAATGTGACAATGTTTACTATACCAAATAAACATTGGTAGATTGATTTATTTTCTTATACTTATTTTATCAAATTTAAAACAAGTTTTGAACACTAAAACAAAAGAGTATGCAGTTTGTTTATGATTAATTTTATTGACTTAAATTGAAATGTAATGATATTTGATTTTTATTAAAATCTAAATTTCTCAAATATAATCTATCGATATCATAATATGTTATTTTTAATAAATGACCATGAGAAAAAGAAATTAAGTAAATGACAGTTTATATAGACAAAGATGTGTTAAAGTTATGAAAAACAAAACAAATTGTGAAAAATAACTTAGAGCTACTTTTATTAGAAACATGAAACCTATTTGATAGATTCATGAAAAAATAGCAAAGTTTGCTTTTAACATTATAACATGGGTTGAAACACTCCAAATGCATGCATTTGAATTAAAATTACATATACATATACATATTACTTAGCTACTTAATATATATGTTTAATATAATAGCCTTCTTAACTTAATATTGTTTACTACACTGAAACAACATTGATAGAATGATTTACTTATTTATTTATTTTTTAAAATTTAAAATATGTCTTAAACACTAAAACAAGAGAATATGCAGTGTTTTTATGATTAATTTTATTGACTTAAATTGTAATGTAATATTTGATTTTTATTAAAATCTAAAATTCTCAAATATAATATATTGATATCATAATATGTTATTTTTAGTAAATGACCATGAGAAAAAGAAATTAAGAAAATGACAGTTTATATAGACAAAGATGTGTTAAAGTTACGAAAAACAAAACAAATTGTGAAAATAACTTAGAGCTACTTTTATTAGAAACATGAAACCTATTTGATAGATTCATGAAAAAATAGAAAAGTTTGCTTTTAACATTATAACATGGGTTGAAACACTCCAAATGCATGCATTTGAATTAAAATTACACATACATATACATATTACTTAGCTACTTAATATATATGTTTAATATAATAGCCTTCTTAACTTGACATCGTTTACTACACTGAAACAACATTGGTAGAATGGTTTTCTGATTTATTTATTTTTCTAAATTTAAAATATGTCTTAAACACTAAAACAAGAGAATATGCAGTTTTTTTATGATTAATTTTATTGACTTAAATTGTAATGTAAGATTTGAGTTTTTTTAAAATCTAAAATTCTCAAATATAATGTATTGATATCATAATATGTTATTTTAAAAAATGACCATGAGAAAAAGAATTAAAGAAAATCACAGTTTATAGAGACAAAGATGTTTTAAAGATATGAAAAACAAAACAAATTGTGAAAATAACGTAGAGCTACTTTCACTAGAAACATGAATCCTATTTGATGGACACATGAAAAAATAGCTAAGTTTGCTTTGAACATTATAGGATGGGTTGAAACACTCCAAATGCATGCATTTGAATTAAAATTACATATCATATACATACTACGTAGCTAATTAATGTATTTGTTTAACATAATAGCCTTCTTAATGTGACATTATTTACTACACCAAATCAACATTGGTAGAATGATTTACTTATTCTATACTCTTTTTTTCTAAATTTAAAAAACGGTTTTAATACTAAAACAAAAGAGTATGCAGTTTTGAAACCTATTTGATGGATACATGCGAAAATAGCTAAGTTTACTTTGAACATTATAGGATGGGTTGAAACACTCCAAATGCATGCATTTGAATTAAAATGACATATACATATACATACTACTTAGTTACTTAATGTATTTGTTTAACATAGTAGCCTTCTTAATGTGACAATGTTTACTATACCAAATAAACATTGGTAGATTGATTTATTTTCTTATACTTATTTTATCAAATTTAAAACAAGTTTTGAACACTAAAACAAAAGAGTATGCAGTTTGTTTATGATTAATTTTATTGACTTAAATTGAAATGTAATGATATTTGATTTTTATTAAAATCTAAAATTCTCAAATATAATCTATCGATATCATAATATGTTATTTTTAATAAATGACCATGAGAAAAAGAAATTAAGTAAATGACAGTTTATATAGACAAAGATGTGTTAAAGTTATGAAAAACAAAACAAATTGTGAAAAATAACTTAGAGCTACTTTTATTAGAAACATGAAACCTATTTGATAGATTCATGAAAAAATAGCAAAGTTTGCTTTTAACATTATAACATGGGTTGAAACACTCCAAATGCATGCATTTGAATTAAAATTACATATACATATACATATTACTTAGCTACTTAATATATATATTTAATATAATAGCCTTCTTAACTTAATATTGTTTACTACACTGAAACAACATTGATAGAATGATTTACTTATTTATTTATTTTTTAAAATTTAAAATATGTCTTAAACACTAAAACAAGAGAATATGCGGTGTTTTTATGATTAATTTTATTGACTTAAATTGTAATGTAATATTTGATTTTTATTAAAATCTAAAATTCTCAAATATAATATATTGATATCATAATATGTTATTTTTAGTAAATGACCATGAGAAAAAGAAATTAAGAAAATGACAGTTTATATAGACAAAGATGTGTTAAAGTTACGAAAAACAAAACAAATTGTGAAAATAACTTAGAGCTACTTTTATTAGAAACATGAAACCTATTTGATAGATTCATGAAAAAATAGAAAAGTTTGCTTTTAACATTATAACATGGGTTGAAACACTCCAAATGCATGCATTTGAATTAAAATTACATATCATATACATATTACTTAGCTACTTAATATATATGTTTAATATAATAGCCTTCTTAACTTGACATCGTTTACTACACTGAAACAACATTGGTAGAATGGTTTTCTGATTTATTTATTTTCTAAATTTAAAATATGTCTTAAACACTAAAACAAGAGAATATGCAGTTTTTTTATGATTAATTTTATTGACTTAAATTGTAATGTAAGATTTGAGTTTTTTTAAAATCTAAAATTCTCAAATATAATGTATTGATATCATAATATGTTATTTTAAAAAATGACCATGAGAAAAAGAATTAAAGAAAATCACAGTTTATAGAGACAAAGATGTTTTAAAGATATGAAAAACAAAACAAATTGTGAAAATAACGTAGAGCTACTTTCACTAGAAACATGAATCCTATTTGATGGACACATGAAAAAATAGCTAAGTTTGCTTTGAACATTATAGGATGGGTTGAAACACTCCAAATGCATGCATTTGAATTAAAATTACATATCATATACATACTACGTAGCTAATTAATGTATTTGTTTAACATAATAGCCTTCTTAATGTGACATTATTTACTACACCAAATCAACATTGGTAGAATGATTTACTTATTCTATACTCTTTTTTTCTAAATTTAAAAAACGGTTTTAATACTAAAACAAAAGAGTATGCAGTTTTGAAACCTATTTGATGGATACATGCGAAAATAGCTAAGTTTACTTTGAACATTATAGGATGGGTTGAAACACTCCAAATGCATGCATTTGAATTAAAATGACATATACATATACATACTACTTAGTTACTTAATGTATTTGTTTAACATAGTAGCCTTCTTAATGTGACAATGTTTACTATACCAAATAAACATTGGTAGATTGATTTATTTTCTTATACTTATTTTATCAAATTTAAAACAAGTTTTGAACACTAAAACAAAAGAGTATGCAGTTTGTTTATGATTAATTTTATTGACTTAAATTGAAATGTAATGATATTTGATTTTTATTAAAATCTAAAATTCTCAAATATAATCTATCGATATCATAATATGTTATTTTTAATAAATGACCATGAGAAAAAGAAATTAAGTAAATGACAGTTTATATAGACAAAGATGTGTTAAAGTTATGAAAAACAAAACAAATTGTGAAAAATAACTTAGAGCTACTTTTATTAGAAACATGAAACCTATTTGATAGATTCATGAAAAAATAGCAAAGTTTGCTTTTAACATTATAACATGGGTTGAAACACTCCAAATGCATGCATTTGAATTAAAATTACATATACATATACATATTACTTAGCTACTTAATATATATGTTTAATATAATAGCCTTCTTAACTTAATATTGTTTACTACACTGAAACAACATTGGTAGAATGATTTACTTATTTATTTATTTTTTAAAATTTAAAATATGTCTTAAACACTAAAAAAGAGAATATGCAGTGTTTTTATGATTAATTTTATTGACTTAAATTGTAATGTAATATTTGATTTTTATTAAAATCTAAAATTCTCAAATATAATATATTGATATCATAATATGTTATTTTTAGTAAATGACCATGAGAAAAAGAAATTAAGAAAATGACAGTTTATATAGACAAAGATGTGTTAAAGTTACGAAAAACAAAACAAATTGTGAAAATAACTTAGAGCTACTTTTATTAGAAACATGAAACCTATTTGATAGATTCATGAAAAAATAGAAAAGTTTGCTTTTAACATTATAACATGGGTTGAAACACTCCAAATGCATGCATTTGAATTAAAATTACATATACATATACATATTACTTAGCTACTTAATATATATGTTTAATATAATAGCCTTCTTAACTTGACATCGTTTACTACACTGAAACAACATTGGTAGAATGGTTTTCTGATTTATTTATTATTTAAATTTAAAATATGTCTTAAACACTAAAATAAGAGAACATGCAGTTTTTTTATGATTAATTTTATTGACTTAAATTGTAATGTAAGATTTGAGTTTTTTTAAAATCTAAAATTCTCAAATATAATGTATTGATATCATAATATGTTATTTTAAAAAATGACCATGAGAAAAAGAATTAAGAAAATCACAGTTTATAGAGACAGAGATGTTTTAAAGATATGAAAAACAAAACAAATTGTGAAAATAACGTAGAGCTACTTTCACTAGAAACATGAATCCTATTTGATGGACACATGAAAAAATAGCTAAGTTTGCTTTGAACATTATAGGATGGGTTGAAACACTCCAAATGCATGCATTTGAATTAAAATTACATATCATATACATACTACGTAGCTAACTTAATGTATTTGTTTAACATAATAGCCTTCTTAATGTGACATTATTTACTACACCAAATCAACATTGGTAGAATGATTTACTTATTCTATACTCTTTTTTCTAAATTTAAAAAACGGTTTTAATACTAAAACAAAAGAGTATGCAGTTTTGAAACCTATTTGATGGATACATGCGAAAATAGCTAAGTTTACTTTGAACATTATAGGATGGGTTGAAACACTCCAAATGCATGCATTTGAATTAAAATGACATATACACATACATACTACTTAGTTACTTAATGTATTTGTTTAACATAGTAGCCTTCTTAATGTGACAATGTTTACTATACCAAATAAACATTGGTAGATTGATTTATTTTCTTATACTTATTTTATCAAATTTAAAACAAGTTTTGAACACTAAAACAAAAGAGTATGCAGTTTGTTAATGATTAATTTTATTGACTTAAATTGAAATGTAATTATATTTGATTTTATTAAAATCTAAATTTCTCAAATATAATCTATCGATATCATAATATGTTATTTTAATAAATGACCATGAGAAAAAGAAATTAAATAATGACATTTATATAGACAAAGATGTGTTAAAGTTATGAAAAACAAAACAAATTGTGAAAAATAACTTAGAGTTCTTTTATTAGAAACCTATTTGATAGATTCATGAAAAAATAGCAAAGTTTGCTTTTAACATTATAACATGGGTTGAAACACTCCAAATGCATGCATTTGAATTAAAATTACATATACATATAGATATACTTAGCTACTTAATATATATGTTTAATATAATAGCCTTCTTAACTTACAATGTTTACTACACTGAAACAACATTGGTAGAATGATTTACTTATTTGTTTATTTTTTAAAATTTAAAATATGTCTTAAACACTAAAAATAAAAGATATGCAGTGTTTTTATGATTAATTTTATTGACTTAAATTGTAATGTAATATTTGATTTTTATTAAAATCTAAAATTCTCAAATATAATATATTGATATCATAATATGTTATTTTTAGTAAATGACCATGAGAAAAAGAAATTAAGAAAATGACAGTTTATATAGACAAAGATGTGTTAAAGTTACGAAAAACAAAACAAATTGTGAAAATAACTTAGAGCTACTTTTATTAGAAACATGAAACCTATTTGATAGATTCATGAAAAAATAGAAAAGTTTGCTTTTAACATTATAACATGGGTTGAAACACTCCAAATGCATGCATTTGAATTAAAATTACATATACATATACATATTACTTAGCTACTTAATATATATGTTTAATATAATAGCCTTCTTAACTTGACATCGTTTACTACACTGAAACAACATTGGTAGAATGGTTTTCTGATTTATTTATTTTTTAAATTTAAAATATGTCTTAAACACTAAAACAAGAGAATATGCAGTTTTTTATGATTAATTTTATTGACTTAAATTGTAATGTAAGATTTGAGTTTTTTTAAAATCTAAAATTCTCAAATATAATGTATTGATATCATAATATGTTATTTTAAAAAAATGACCATGAGAAAAAGAATTAAAGAAAATCACAGTTTATAGAGACAAGAGATGTTTAAAGATATGAAAAACAAAACAAATTGTGAAAATAACGTAGAGTTACTTTCACTAGAAACATGAATCCTATTTGATGGACACATGAAAAAATAGCTAAGTTTGCTTTGAACATTATAGGATGGGTTGAAACACTCCAAATGCATGCATTTGAATTAAAATTACACATAATATACATATTACTTAGCTACTTAATGTATTTGTTTAATATAATAGCCTTCTTAATTGACATCGTTTACTACACCAAACAACATTGGTAGAATGGTTTTCTGATTACTTTATTTTTCTAATTTAAAATAGTTCTTAAACACTAAAAAAAAAGAATATGCAGTTTTTTTATGATTAATTTTATTGACTTAAATTGAAATGTAAGCATATTTGATTTTTATTAAAATCTAAAATTCTCAAATATAATCTATTGATATCATAATATGTTATTTTAAAAAATGACCATGAGAAAAAGAATTAAGAAAATGACAGTTTATATAGACAAAGATGTTTAAAGTTATGAAAAACAAAACAAATTGTGAAAATAACTTAGAGCTACTTTTATTAGAAACATGAAACCTATTTGATAGATTCATGAAAAAATAGCAAAGTTTGCTTTTAACATTATAACATGGGTTGAAACACTCCAAATGCATGCATTTGAATTAAAATTACATATACATATACATATTACTTAGCTACTTAATATATATGTTTAATATAATAGCCTTCTTAACTTAACAATGTTTACTACACCAAAACAACATTGGTAGAATGATTTATTTTTATTTATTTTTTAAAATTTAAAATATGTCTTAAACACTAAAACAAAGAATATGCAGTGTTTTTATGATTAATTTTATTGACTTAAATTGTAATGTAATATTTGATTTTTATTAAAATCTAAAATTCTCAAATATAATATATTGATATCATAATATGTTATTTTTAGTAAATGACCATGAGAAAAAGAAATTAAGAAAATGACAGTTTATATAGACAAAGATGTGTTAAAGTTACGAAAAACAAAACAAATTGTGAAAATAACTTAGAGCTACTTTTATTAGAAACATGAAACCTATTTGATAGATTCATGAAAAAATAGAAAAGTTTGCTTTTAACATTATAACATGGGTTGAAACACTCCAAATGCATGCATTTGAATTAAAATTACACATACATATACATATTACTTAGCTACTTAATATATATGTTTAATATAATAGCCTTCTTAACTTGACATCGTTTACTACACTGAAACAACATTGGTAGAATGGTTTTCTGATTTATTTATTTTTCTAAATTTAAAATATGTCTTAAACACTAAAACAAGAGAATATGCAGTTTTTTTTTTATGATTATCTTTATTGACTTAAATTGTAATGTAAGATTTGAGTTTTTTAAAATCTAAAATTCTCAAATATAATGTATTGATATCATAATATGTTATTTTAAAAAAATGACCATGAGAAAAAGAATTAAAGAAAATCCAGTTTATAGAGACAAAGATGTTTAAAGATATGAAAAACAAACCAATTGTGAATCCTATTTGATGGACACATGAAAAAATAGCTAAGTTTGCTTTGAACATTATAGGATGGGTTGAAACACTCCAAATGCATGCATTTGAATTAAAATTACATATCATATACATACTACGTAGCTAATTAATGTATTTGTTTAACATAATAGCCTTCTTAATGTGACATTATTTACTACACCAAATCAACATTGGTAGAATGATTTACTTATTCTATACTCTTTTTTTCTAAATTTAAAAAACGGTTTTAATACTAAAACAAAAGAGTATGCAGTTTTGAAACCTATTTGATGGATACATGCGAAAATAGCTAAGTTTACTTTGAACATTATAGGATGGGTTGAAACACTCCAAATGCATGCATTTGAATTAAAATGACATATACATATACATACTACTTAGTTACTTAATGTATTTGTTTAACATAGTAGCCTTCTTAATGTGACAATGTTTACTATACCAAATAAACATTGGTAGATTGATTTATTTTCTTATACTTATTTTATCAAATTTAAAACAAGTTTTGAACACTAAAACAAAAGAGTATGCAGTTTGTTTATGATTAATTTTATTGACTTAAATTGAAATGTAATCATATTTGATTTTTATTAAAATCTAAAATTCTCAAATATAATCTATCGATATCATAATATGTTATTTTTAATAAATGACCATGAGAAAAAGAAATTAAGTAAATGACAGTTTATATACACAAAGATGTGTTAAAGTTATGAAAAACAAAACAAATTGTGAAAAATAACTTAGAGCTACTTTTATTAGAAACATGAAACCTATTTGATAGATTCATGAAAAAATAGCAAAGTTTGCTTTTAACATTATAACATGGGTTGAAACACTCCAAATGCATGCATTTGAATTAAAATTACATATACATATACATATTACTTAGCTACTTAATATATATATGTTTAATATAATAGCCTTCTTAACTTAATATTGTTTACTACACTGAAACAACATTGATAGAATGATTTACTTATTTATTTATTTTTTAAAATTTAAAATATGTCTTAAACACTAAACAAGAGAATATGCGGTGTTTTTATGATTAATTTTATTGACTTAAATTGTAATGTAATATTTGATTTTTATTAAAATCTAAAATTCTCAAATATAATATATTGATATCATAATATGTTATTTTTAGTAAATGACCATGAGAAAAAGAAATTAAGAAAATGACAGTTTATATAGACAAAGATGTGTTAAAGTTACGAAAAACAAAACAAATTGTGAAAATAACTTAGAGCTACTTTTATTAGAAACATGAAACCTATTTGATAGATTCATGAAAAAATAGAAAAGTTTGCTTTTAACATTATAACATGGGTTGAAACACTCCAAATGCATGCATTTGAATTAAAATTACACATACATATACATATTACTTAGCTACTTAATATATATGTTTAATATAATAGCCTTCTTAACTTGACATCGTTTACTACACTGAAACAACATTGGTAGAATGGTTTTCTGATTTATTTATTTTTCTAAATTTAAAATATGTCTTAAACACTAAAACAAGAGAATATGCAGTTTTTTATGATTAATTTTATTGACTTAAATTGTAATGTAAGATTTGATTTTTTTTAAAATCTAAAATTCTCAAATATAATGTATTGATATCATAATATGTTATTTTAAAAAATGACCATGAGAAAAAGAATTAAAGAAAATCACAGTTTATAGAGACAAAGATGTTTAAAGATATGAAAAACAAAACAAATTGTGAAAATAACGTAGAGCTACTTTCACTAGAAACATGAATCCTATTTGATGGACACATGAAAAATAGCTAAGTTTGCTTTGAACATTATAGGATGGGTTGAAACACTCCAAATGCATGCATTTGAATTAAAATTACATATCATATACATACTACGTAGCTAATTAATGTATTTGTTTAACATAATAGCCTTCTTAATGTGACATTATTTACTACACCAAATCAACATTGGTAGAATGATTTACTTATTCTATACTCTTTTTTCTAAATTTAAAAACGGTTTTAATACTAAAACAAAAGAGTATGCAGTTTTGAAACCTATTTGATGGATACATGCGAAAATAGCTAAGTTTACTTTGAACATTATAGGATGGGTTGAAACACTCCAAATGCATGCATTTGAATTAAAATGACATATACATATACATACTACTTAGTTACTTAATGTATTTGTTTAACATAGTAGCCTTCTTAATGTGACAATGTTTACTATACCAAATAAACATTGGTAGATTGATTTATTTTCTTATACTTATTTTATCAAATTTAAAACAAGTTTTGAACACTAAAACAAAAGATTATGCAGTTTGTTTATGATTTATTTTATTGACTTAAATTGAAATGTAATGATATTTGATTTTTATTAAAATCTAAAATTCTCAAATATAATCTATCGATATCATAATATGTTTTTTTAATAAATGACCATGAGAAAAAGAAATTAAGTAAATGACAGTTTATATAGACAAAGATGTGTTAAAGTTATGAAAAACAAAACAAATTGTGAAAAATAACTTAGAGCTACTTTTATTAGAAACATGAAACCTATTTGATAGATTCATGAAAAAATAGCAAAGTTTGCTTTTAACATTATAACATGGGTTGAAACACTCCAAATGCATGCATTTGAATTAAAATTACATATACATATACATATTACTTAGCTACTTAATATATATGTTTAATATAATAGCCTTCTTAACTTAATATTGTTTACTACACTGAAACAACATTGATAGAATGATTTACTTATTTATTTATTTTTTAAAATTTAAAATATGTCTTAAACACTAAAACAAGAGAATATGCGGTGTTTTTATGATTAATTTTATTGACTTAAATTGTAATGTAATATTTGATTTTTATTAAAATCTAAAATTCTCAAATATAATATATTGATATCATAATATGTTATTTTTAGTAAATGACCATGAGAAAAAGAAATTAAGAAAATGACAGTTTATATAGACAAAGATGTGTTAAAGTTACGAAAAACAAAACAAATTGTGAAAATAACTTAGAGCTACTTTTATTAGAAACATGAAACCTATTTGATAGATTCATGAAAAAATAGAAAAGTTTGCTTTTAACATTATAACATGGGTTGAAACACTCCAAATGCATGCATTTGAATTAAATTACACATACATATACATATTACTTAGCTACTTAATATATATGTTTAATATAATAGCCTTCTTAACTTGACATCGTTTACTACACTGAAACAACATTGGTAGAATGGTTTTCTGATTTATTTATTTTTCTAAATTTAAAATATGTCTTAAACACTAAAACAAGAGAATATGCAGTTTTTTATGATTAATTTTATTGACTTAAATTGTAATGTAAGATTTGATTTTTTTTAAAATCTAAAATTCTCAAATATAATGTATTGATATCATAATATGTTATTTTAAAAAAATGACCATGAGAAAAAGAATTAAAGAAAATCACAGTTTATAGAGACAAAGATGTTTTAAAGATATGAAAAACAAAACAAATTGTGAAAATAACGTAGAGCTACTTTCACTAGAAACATGAATCCTATTTGATGGACACATGAAAAAATAGCTAAGTTTGCTTTGAACATTATAGGATGGGTTGAAACACTCCAAATGCATGCATTTGAATTAAAATTACATATCATATACATACTACGTAGCTAATTAATGTATTTGTTTAACATAATAGCCTTCTTAATGTGACATTATTTACTACACCAAATCAACATTGGTAGAATGATTTTCTTATTCTATACTCGTTTTTTCTAAATTTTAAAAACGGTTTTAATACTAAAACAAAAGAGTATGCAGTTTTGAAACCTATTTGATGGATACATGCGAAAATAGCTAAGTTTACTTTGAACATTATAGGATGGGTTGAAACACTCCAAATGCATGCATTTGAATTAAAATGACATATACATATACATACTACTTAGTTACTTAATGTATTTGTTTAACATAGTAGCCTTCTTAATGTGACAATGTTTACTATACCAAATAAACATTGGTAGATTGATTTATTTTCTTATACTTATTTTATCAAATTTAAAACAAGTTTTGAACACTAAAACAAAAGAGTATGCAGTTTGTTATGATTAATTTTATTGACTTAAATTGAAATGTAATGATATTTGATTTTTATTAAAATCTAAAATTCTCAAATATAATCTATCGATATCATAATATGTTATTTTTAATAAATGACCATGAGAAAAAGAAATTAAGTAAATGACAGTTTATATAGACAAAGATGTGTTAAAGTTATGAAAAACAAAACAAATTGTGAAAAATAACTTAGAGCTACTTTTATTAGAAACATGAAACCTATTTGATAGATTCATGAAAAAATAGCAAAGTTTGCTTTTAACATTATAACATGGGTTGAAACACTCCAAATGCATGCATTTGAATTAAAATTACACATACATATACATATTACTTAGCTACTTAATATATATGTTTAATATAATAGCCTTTTAACTTGACATCGTTTACTACACTGAAACAACATTGGTAGAATGGTTTTCTGATTTATTTATTTTTCTAAATTTAAAATATGTCTTAAACACTAAAACAAGAGAATATGCAGTTTTTTTATGATTAATTTTATTGACTTAAATTGTAATGTAAGATTTGAGTTTTTTTAAAATCTAAAATTCTCAAATATAATGTATTGATATCATAATATGTTTTTTTAAAAAATGACCATGAGAAAAAGAATTAAAGAAAATCACAGTTTATAGAGACAAAGATGTTTTAAAGATATGAAAAACAAAACAAATTGTGAAAATAACGTAGAGCTACTTTCACTAGAAACATGAATCCTATTTGATGGACACATGAAAAAATAGCTAAGTTTGCTTTGAACATTATAGGATGGGTTGAAACACTCCAAATGCATGCATTTGAATTAAAATTACATATCATATACATACTACGTAGCTAATTAATGTATTTGTTTAACATAATAGCCTTCTTAATGTGACATTATTTACTACACCAAATCAACATTGGTAGAATGATTTACTTATTCTATACTCTTTTTTTCTAAATTTAAAAAACGGTTTTAATACTAAAACAAAAGAGTATGCAGTTTTGAAACCTATTTGATGGATACATGCGAAAATAGCTAAGTTTACTTTGAACATTATAGGATGGGTTGAAACACTCCAAATGCATGCATTTGAATTAAAATGACATATACATATACATACTACTTAGTTACTTAATGTATTTGTTTAACATAGTAGCCTTCTTAATGTGACAATGTTTACTATACCAAATAAACATTGGTAGATTGATTTATTTTCTTATACTTATTTTATCAAATTTAAAACAAGTTTTGAACACTAAAACAAAAGAGTATGCAGTTTGTTTATGATTAATTTTATTGACTTAAATTGAAATGTAATGATATTTGATTTTTATTAAAATCTAAAATTCTCAAATATAATCTATCGATATCATAATATGTTATTTTTAATAGATGACCATGAGAAAAAGAAATTAAGTAAATGACAGTTTATATAGACAAAGATGTGTTAAAGTTATGAAAAACAAAACAAATTGTGAAAAATAACTTAGAGCTACTTTTATTAGAAACATGAAACCTATTTGATAGATTCATGAAAAAATAGCAAAGTTTGCTTTTAACATTATAACATGGGTTGAAACACTCCAAATGCATGCATTTGAATTAAAATTACATATACATATACATATTACTTAGCTACTTAATATATATGTTTAATATAATAGCCTTCTTAACTTAATATTGTTTACTTCACTGAAACAACATTGATAGAATGATTTACTTATTTATTTATTTTTTAAAATTTAAATTATGTCTATAACACTAAAACAAGAGAATATGCAGTGTTTTTATTATTAATTTTATTGACTTAAATTGTAATGTAATATTTGATTTTTATTAAAATCTAAAATTCTCAAATATAATATATTGATATCATAATATGTTATTTTTAGTAAATGACCATGAGAAAAAGAAATTAAGAAAATGACAGTTTATATAGACAAAGATGTGTTAAAGTTACGAAAAACAAAACAAATTGTGAAAATAACTTAGAGCTACTTTTATTAGAAACATGAAACCTATTTGATAGATTCATGAAAAATAGAAAAGTTTGCTTTTAACATTATAACATGGGTTGAAACACTCCAAATGCATGCATTTGAATTAAATTACACATACATATACATATTACTTAGCTACTTAATATATATGTTTAATATAATAGCCTTTTAACTTGACATCGTTTACTACACTGAAACAACATTGGTAGAATGGTTTTCTGATTTATTTATTTTTCTAAATTTAAAATATGTCTTAAACACTAAAACAAGAGAATATGCTGTTTTTTAATGATTAATTTTATTGACTTAAATTGTAATGTAAGATTTTCGTTTTTTTTAAAATCTAAAATTCTCAAATATAATGTATTGATATCATAATATGTTATTTTAAAAAATGACCATGAGAAAAAGAATTAAGAAAATCACAGTTTATAGAGACAAAGATGTTTAAAGATATGAAAAACAAAACAAATTGTGAAAATAACGTAGAGCTACTTTCACTAGAAACATGAATCCTATTTGATGGACACATGAAAAAATAGCTAAGTTTGCTTTGAACATTATAGGATGGGTTGAAACACTCCAAATGCATGCATTTGAATTAAAATTACATATCATATACATACTACGTAGCTAATTAATGTATTTGTTTAACATAATAGCCTTCTTAATGTGACATTATTTACTACACCAAATCAACATTGGTAGAATGATTTACTTATTCTATACTCTTTTTTTCTAAATTTAAAAAACGGTTTTAATACTAAAACAAAAGAGTATGCAGTTTTGAAACCTATTTGATGGATACATGCGAAAATAGCTAAGTTTACTTTGAACATTATAGGATGGGTTGAAACACTCCAAATGCATGCATTTGAATTAAAATGACATATACATATACATACTACTTAGTTACTTAATGTATTTGTTTAACATAGTAGCCTTCTTAATGTGACAATGTTTACTATACCAAATAAACATTGGTAGATTGATTTATTTTCTTATACTTATTTTATCAAATTTAAAACAAGTTTTGAACACTAAAACAAAAGAGTATGCAGTTTGTTTATGATTAATTTTATTGACTTAAATTGAAATGTAATGATATTTGATTTTTATTAAAATCTAAAATTCTCAAATATAATCTATCGATATCATAATATGTTATTTTTAATAAATGACCATGAGAAAAAGAAATTAAGTAAATGACAGTTTATATAGACAAAGATGTGTTAAAGTTATGAAAACAAAACAAATTGTGAAAAATAACTTAGAGCTACTTTTATTAGAAACATGAAACCTATTTGATAGATTCATGAAAAAATAGCAAAGTTTGCTTTTAACATTATAACATGGGTTGAAACACTCCAAATGCATGCATTTGAATTAAAATTACACATACATATACATATTACTTAGCTACTTAATATATATGTTTAATATAATAGCCTTTTAACTTGACATCGTTTACTACACTGAAACAACATTGGTAGAATGGTTTTCTGATTTATTTATTTTTCTAAATTTAAAATATGTCTTAAACACTAAAACAAGAGAATATGCAGTTTTTTTATGATTAATTTTATTGACTTAAATTGTAATGTAAGATTTGAGTTTTTTTAAAATCTAAAATTCTCAAATATAATGTATTTATATCATAATATGTTATTTTAAAAATGACCATGAGAAAAAGAATTAAGAAAATCACAGTTTATAGAGACAAAGATGTTTTAAAGATATGAAAAACAAAACAAATTGTGAAAATAACGTAGAGCTACTTTCACTAGAAACATGAATCCTATTTGATGGACACATGAAAAAATAGCTAAGTTTGCTTTGAACATTATAGGATGGGTTGAAACACTCCAAATGCATGCATTTGAATTAAAATTACATATCATATACATACTACGTAGCTAATTAATGTATTTGTTTAACATAATAGCCTTCTTAATATGACATTATTTACTACACCAAATCAACATTGGTAGAATGATTTACTTATTCTATACTCTTTTTTTCTAAATTTAAAAAACGGTTTTAATACTAAAACAAAAGGGTATGCAGTTTTGAAACCTATTTGATGGATACATGCGAAAATAGCTAAGTTTACTTTGAACATTATAGGATGGGTTGAAACACTCCAAATGCATGCATTTGAATTAAAATGACATATACATATACATACTACTTAGTTACTTAATGTATTTGTTTAACATAGTAGCCTTCTTAATGTGACCATGTTTACTATACCAAATAAACATTGGTAGATTGATTTATTTTCTTATACTTATTTTATCAAATTTAAAACAAGTTTGAACACTAAAACAAAGAGTATGCAGTTTGTTTATGATTAATTTTATTGACTTAAATTGAAATGTAATGATATTTGATTTTTATTAAAATCTAAAATTCTCAAATATAATCTATCGATATCATAATATGTTATTTTTAATAAATGACCATGAGAAAAAGAAATTAAGTAAATGACAGTTTATATAGACAAAGATGTGTTAAAGTTATGAAAAACAAAACAAATTGTGAAAAATAACTTAGAGCTACTTTTATTAGAAACATGAAACCTATTTGATAGATTCATGAAAAATAGCAAAGTTTGCTTTTAACATTATAACATGGGTTGAAACACTCCAAATGCATGCATTTGAATTAAAATTACATATACATATACATATTACTTAGCTACTTAATATATATGTTTATTATATAGCCTTCTTAACTTAATATTGTTTACTTCACTGAAACAACATTGATAGAATGATTTACTTATTTATTTATTTTTTAAAATTTAAAATATGTCTTAAACACTAAAACAAGAGAATATGCAGTGTTTTTATGATTAATTTTATTGACTTAAATTGTAATGTAATATTTGATTTTTATTAAAATCTAAAATTCTCAAATATAATATATTGATATCATAATATGTTATTTTTAGTAAATGACCATGAGAAAAAGAAATTAAGAAAATGACAGTTTATAAGGACAAAGATGTGTTAAAGTTACGAAAAACAAAACAAATTGTGAAAATAACTTAGAGCTACTTTTATTAGAAACATGAAACCTATTTGATAGATTCATGAAAAAATAGAAAAGTTTGCTTTTAACATTATAACATGGGTTGAAACACTCCAAATGCATGCATTTGAATTAAAATTACACATACATATACATATTACTTAGCTACTTAATATATATGTTTAATATAATAGCCTTCTTAACCTGACATCATTTACTACACTGAAACAACATTGGTAGAATGGTTTTCTGATTTATTTATTTTTCTAAATTTAAAATATTCTTAAACACTAAAACAAGAGAATATGCAGTTTTTTTATGATTATTTTTATTGACTTAAATTGTAATGTAAGATTTGAGTTTTTTTAAAATCTAAAATTCTCAAATATAATGTATTTATATCATAATATGTTATTTTACAAAAATGACCATGAGAAAAAGAATTAAAGAAAATCACAGTTTATAGAGATAAAGATGTTTTAAAGATATGAAAAACAAAACAAATTGTGAATCCTATTTGATGGACACATGAAAAAATAGCTAAGTTTGCTTTGAACATTATAGGATGGGTTGAAACACTCCAAATGCATGCATTTGAATTAAAATTACATATCATATACATACTACGTAGCTAATTAATGTATTTGTTTAACATAATAGCCTTCTTAATGTGACATTATTTACTACACCAAATTAACATTGGTAGAATGATTTACTTATTCTATACTCTTTTTTTCTAAATTTAAAAAACGGTTTTAATACTAAAACAAAAGAGTATCCAGTTTTGAAACCTATTTGATGGACACATGCGAAAATAGCTAAGTTTACTTTGAACATTATAGGATGGGTTGAAACACTCCAAATGCATGCATTTGAATTAAAATGACATATACATATACATACTACTTAGTTACTTAATGTATTTGTTTAACATAGTAGCCTTCTTAATGTGACAATGTTTACTATACCAAATAAACATTGGTAGATTGATTTATTTTCTTATACTTATTTTATCAAATTTAAAACAAGTTTTGAACACTAAAACAAAAGAGTATGCATTTGTTTATGATTAATTTTATTGACTTAAATTGAAATGTAATGATATTTGATTTTTATTAAAATCTAAAATTCTCAAATATAATCTATCGATATCATAATATGTTATTTTTATAATGACCATGAGAAAAAGAAATTAAGTAAATGACAGTTTATATAGACAAAGATGTGTTAAAGTTATGAAAAACAAAACAAATTGTGAAAATAACTTAGAGCTACTTTTATTAGAAACATGAAACCTATTTGATAGATTCATGAAAAAATAGAAAAGTTTGCTTTTAACATTATAACATGGGTTGAAACACTCCAAATGCATGCATTTGAATTAAAATTACACATAAATATACATATTACTTAGCTACTTAATATATATGTTTAATATAATAGCCTTTTAACTTGATATCGTTTACTACACTGAAACAACATTGGTAGAATGGTTTTCTGATTTATTTATTTTTCTAAATTTAAAATATGTCTTAAACACTAAAACAAGAGAATATGCAGTTTTTTTATGATTAATTTTATTGACTTAAATTGTAATGTAAGATTTGAGTTTTTTTAAAATTTAAAATTCTCAAATATAATGTATTGATATCATAATATGTTATTTTAAAAAAATGACCATGAGAAAAAGAATTAAAGAAAATCCAGTTTATAGAGACAAAGATGTTTTAAAGATATGAAAAACAAAACAAATTGTGAATCCTATTTGATGGACACATGAAAAAATAGCTAAGTTTGCTTTGAACATTATAGGATGGGTTGAAACACTCCAAATGCATGCATTTGAATTAAAATTACATATCATATACATACTACGTAGCTAATTAATGTATTTGTTTAACATAATAGCCTTCTTAATGTGACATTATTTACTACACCAAATCAACATTGGTAGAATGATTTACTTATTCTATACTCTTTTTTTCTAAATTTAAAAAACGGTTTTAATACTAAAACAAAAGATTATGCAGTTTTGAAACCTATTTGATGGATACATGCGAAAATAGCTAAGTTTACTTTGAACATTATAGGATGGGTTGAAACACTCCAAATGCATGCATTTGAATTAAAATGACATATACATATACATACTACTTAGTTACTTAATGTATTTGTTTAACATAGTAGCCTTCTTAATGTGACAATGTTTACTATACCAAATAAACATTGGTAGATTGATTTATTTTCTTATACTTATTTTATCAAATTTAAAACAAGTTTTGAACACTAAAACAAAAGAGTATGCAGTTTGTTTATGATTAATTTTATTGACTTAAATTGAAATGTAATGATATTTGATTTTTATTAAAATCTAAAATTCTCAAATATAATCTATCGATATCATAATATGTTATTTTTAATAAATGACCATGAGAAAAAGAAATTAAGTAAATGACAGTTTATATAGACAAAGATGTGTTAAAGTTATGAAAAACAAAACAAATTGTGAAAAATAACTTAGAGCTACTTTTATTAGAAACATGAAACCTATTTGATAGATTCATGAAAAAATAGCAAAGTTTGCTTTTAACATTATAACATGGGTTGAAACACTCCAAATGCATGCATTTGAATTAAAATTACATATACATATACATATTACTTAGCTACTTAATATATATATGTTTAATATAATAGCCTTCTTAACTTAATATTGTTTACTACACTGAAACAACATTGATAGAATGATTTACTTATTTATTTATTTTTTAAAATTTAAAATATGTCTTAAACACTAAAACAAGAGAATATGCGGTGTTTTTATGATTAATTTTATTGACTTAAATTGTAATGTAATATTTGATTTTTATTAAAATCTAAAATTCTCAAATATAATATATTGATATCATAATATGTTATTTTTAGTAAATGACCATGAGAAAAAGAAATTAAGAAAATGACAGTTTATATAGACAAAGATGTGTTAAAGTTACGAAAAACAAAACAAATTGTGAAAATAACTTAGAGCTACTTTTATTAGAAACATGAAACCTATTTGATAGATTCATGAAAAAATAGAAAAGTTTGCTTTTAACATTATAACATGGGTTGAAACACTCCAAATGCATGCATTTGAATTAAAATTACACATACATATACATATTACTTAGCTACTTAATATATATGTTTAATATAATAGCCTTCTTAACTTGACATCGTTTACTACACTGAAACAACATTGGTAGAATGGTTTTCTGATTTATTTATTTTTCTAAATTTAAAATATGTCTTAAACACTAAAACAAGAGAATATGCAGTTTTTTTATGATTAATTTTATTGACTTAAATTGTAATGTAAGATTTGAGTTTTTTTAAAATCTAAAATTCTCAAATATAATGTATTGATATCATAATATGTTATTTTAAAAAATGACCATGAGAAAAAGAATTAAAGAAAATCACAGTTTATAGAGACAAAGATGTTTTAAAGATATGAAAAACAAAACAAATTGTGAAAATAACGTAGAGCTACTTTCACTAGAAACATGAATCCTATTTGATGGACACATGAAAAAATAGCTAAGTTTGCTTTGAACATTATAGGATGGGTTGAAACACTCCAAATGCATGCATTTGAATTAAAATTACATATCATATACATACTACGTAGCTAATTAATGTATTTGTTTAACATAATAGCCTTCTTAATGTGACATTATTTACTACACCAAATCAACATTGGTAGAATGATTTACTTATTCTATACTCTTTTTTTCTAAATTTAAAAAACGGTTTTAATACTAAAACAAAAGAGTATGCAGTTTTGAAACCTATTTGATGGATACATGCGAAAATAGCTAAGTTTACTTTGAACATTATAGGATGGGTTGAAACACTCCAAATGCATGCATTTGAATTAAAATGACATATACATATACATACTACTTAGTTACTTAATGTATTTGTTTAACATAGTAGCCTTCTTAATGTGACAATGTTTACTATACCAAATAAACATTGGTAGATTGATTTATTTTCTTATACTTATTTTATCAAATTTAAAACAAGTTTTGAACACTAAAACAAAAGAGTATGCAGTTTGTTTATGATTAATTTTATTGACTTAAATTGAAATGTAATGATATTTGATTTTTATTAAAATCTAAAATTCTCAAATATAATCTATCGATATCATAATATGTTATTTTTAATAGATGACCATGAGAAAAAGAAATTAAGTAAATGACAGTTTATATAGACAAAGATGTGTTAAAGTTATGAAAAACAAAACAAATTGTGAAAAATAACTTAGAGCTACTTTTATTAGAAACATGAAACCTATTTGATAGATTCATGAAAAAATAGCAAAGTTTGCTTTTAACATTATAACATGGGTTGAAACACTCCAAATGCATGCATTTGAATTAAAATTACATATACATATACATATTACTTAGCTACTTAATATATATGTTTAATATAATAGCCTTCTTAACTTAATATTGTTTACTACACTGAAACAACATTGATAGAATGATTTACTTATTTATTTATTTTTTAAAATTTAAAATATGTCTTAAACACTAAAACAAGAGAATATGCGGTGTTTTTATGATTAATTTTATTGACTTAAATTGTAATGTAATATTTGATTTTTATTAAAATCTAAAATTCTCAAATATAATATATTGATATCATAATATGTTATTTTTAGTAAATGACCATGAGAAAAAGAAATTAAGAAAATGACAGTTTATATAGACAAAGATGTGTTAAAGTTACGAAAAACAAAACAAATTGTGAAAATAACTTAGAGCTACTTTTATTAGAAACATGAAACCTATTTGATAGATTCATGAAAAAATAGAAAAGTTTGCTTTTAACATTATAACATGGGTTGAAACACTCCAAATGCATGCATTTGAATTAAAATTACACATACATATACATATTACTTAGCTACTTAATATATATGTTTAATATAATAGCCTTCTTAACTTGACATCGTTTACTACACTGAAACAACATTGGTAGAATGGTTTTCTGATTTATTTATTTTTCTAAATTTAAAATATGTCTTAAACACTAAAACAAGAGAATATGCAGTTTTTTTATGATTAATTTTATTGACTTAAATTGTAATGTAAGATTTGAGTTTTTTTAAAATCTAAAATTCTCAAATATAATGTATTGATATCATAATATGTTATTTTAAAAAAATGACCATGAGAAAAAGAATTAAAGAAAATCACAGTTTATAGAGACAAAGATGTTTTAAAGATATGAAAAACAAAACAAATTGTGAAAATAACGTAGAGCTACTTTCACTAGAAACATGAATCCTATTTGATGGACACATGAAAAAATAGCTAAGTTTGCTTTGAACATTATAGGATGGGTTGAAACACTCCAAATGCATGCATTTGAATTAAAATTACATATCATATACATACTACGTAGCTAATTAATGTATTTGTTTAACATAATAGCCTTCTTAATGTGACATTATTTACTACACCAAATCAACATTGGTAGAATGATTTACTTATTCTATACTCTTTTTTTCTAAATTTAAAAAACGGTTTTAATACTAAAACAAAAGAGTATGCAGTTTTGAAACCTATTTGATGGATACATGCGAAAATAGCTAAGTTTACTTTGAACATTATAGGATGGGTTGAAACACTCCAAATGCATGCATTTGAATTAAAATGACATATACATATACATACTACTTAGTTACTTAATGTATTTGTTTAACATAGTAGCCTTCTTAATGTGACAATGTTTACTATACCAAATAAACATTGGTAGATTGATTTATTTTCTTATACTTATTTTATCAAATTTAAAACAAGTTTTGAACACTAAAACAAAAGAGTATGCAGTTTGTTTATGATTAATTTTATTGACTTAAATTGAAATGTAATGATATTTGATTTTTATTAAAATCTAAAATTCTCAAATATAATCTATCGATATCATAATATGTTATTTTTAATAAATGACCATGAGAAAAAGAAATTAAGTAAATGACAGTTTATATAGACAAAGATGTGTTAAAGTTATGAAAAACAAAACAAATTGTGAAAAATAACTTAGAGCTACTTTTATTAGAAACATGAAACCTATTTGATAGATTCATGAAAAAATAGCAAAGTTTGCTTTTAACATTATAACATGGGTTGAAACACTCCAAATGCATGCATTTGAATTAAAATTACATATACATATACATATTACTTAGCTACTTAATATATATATGTTTAATATAATAGCCTTCTTAACTTAATATTGTTTACTACACTGAAACAACATTGATAGAATGATTTACTTATTTATTTATTTTTTAAAATTTAAAATATGTCTTAAACACTAAAACAAGAGAATATGCGGTGTTTTTATGATTAATTTTATTGACTTAAATTGTAATGTAATATTTGATTTTTATTAAAATCTAAAATTCTCAAATATAATATATTGATATCATAATATGTTATTTTTAGTAAATGACCATGAGAAAAAGAAATTAAGAAAATGACAGTTTATATAGACAAAGATGTGTTAAAGTTACGAAAAACAAAACAAATTGTGAAAATAACTTAGAGCTACTTTTATTAGAAACATGAAACCTATTTGATAGATTCATGAAAAAATAGAAAAGTTTGCTTTTAACATTATAACATGGGTTGAAACACTCCAAATGCATGCATTTGAATTAAAATTACACATACATATACATATTACTTAGCTACTTAATATATATGTTTAATATAATAGCCTTCTTAACTTGACATCGTTTACTACACTGAAACAACATTGGTAGAATGGTTTTCTGATTTATTTATTTTTCTAAATTTAAAATATGTCTTAAACACTAAAACAAGAGAATATGCAGTTTTTTTATGATTAATTTTATTGACTTAAATTGTAATGTAAGATTTGAGTTTTTTTAAAATCTAAAATTCTCAAATATAATGTATTGATATCATAATATGTTATTTTAAAAAAATGACCATGAGAAAAAGAATTAAAGAAAATCACAGTTTATAGAGACAAAGATGTTTTAAAGATATGAAAAACAAAACAAATTGTGAAAATAACGTAGAGCTACTTTCACTAGAAACATGAATCCTATTTGATGGACACATGAAAAAATAGCTAAGTTTGCTTTGAACATTATAGGATGGGTTGAAACACTCCAAATGCATGCATTTGAATTAAAATTACATATCATATACATACTACGTAGCTAATTAATGTATTTGTTTAACATAATAGCCTTCTTAATGTGACATTATTTACTACACCAAATCAACATTGGTAGAATGATTTACTTATTCTATACTCTTTTTTTCTAAATTTAAAAAACGGTTTTAATACTAAAACAAAAGAGTATGCAGTTTTGAAACCTATTTGATGGATACATGCGAAAATAGCTAAGTTTACTTTGAACATTATAGGATGGGTTGAAACACTCCAAATGCATGCATTTGAATTAAAATGACATATACATATACATACTACTTAGTTACTTAATGTATTTGTTTAACATAGTAGCCTTCTTAATGTGACAATGTTTACTATACCAAATAAACATTGGTAGATTGATTTATTTTCTTATACTTATTTTATCAAATTTAAAACAAGTTTTGAACACTAAAACAAAAGAGTATGCAGTTTGTTTATGATTAGTTTTATTGACTTAAATTGAAATGTAATGATATTTGATTTTTATTAAAATCTAAAATTCTCAAATATAATATATTGATATCATAATATTTTTTTTTAATAAATGACCATGAGAAAAAAGAAATTAAGTAAATGACAGTTTATATAGACAAAGATGTGTTAAAGTTATGAAAAACAAAACAAATTGTGAAAAATAACTTAGAGCTACTTTTATTAGAAACATGAAACCTATTTGATAGATTCATGAAAAAATAGCAAAGTTTGCTTTTAACATTATAACATGGGTTGAAACACTCCAAATGCATGCATTTGAATTAAAATTACATATACATATACATATTACTTAGCTACTTAATATATATATGTTTAATATAATAGCCTTCTTAACTTAATATTGTTTACTACACTGAAACAACATTGATAGAATGATTTACTTATTTATTTATTTTTTAAAATTTAAAATATGTCTTAAACACTAAAACAAGAGAATATGCGGTGTTTTTATGATTAATTTTATTGACTTAAATTGTAATGTAATATTTGATTTTTATTAAAATCTAAAATTCTCAAATATAATATATTGATATCATAATATGTTATTTTTAGTAAATGACCATGAGAAAAAGAAATTAAGAAAATGACAGTTTATATAGACAAAGATGTGTTAAAGTTACGAAAAACAAAACAAATTGTGAAAATAACTTAGAGCTACTTTTATTAGAAACATGAAACCTATTTGATAGATTCATGAAAAAATAGAAAAGTTTGCTTTTAACATTATAACATGGGTTGAAACACTCCAAATGCATGCATTTGAATTAAAATTACACATACATATACATATTACTTAGCTACTTAATATATATGTTTAATATAATAGCCTTCTTAACTTGACATCGTTTACTACACTGAAACAACATTGGTAGAATGGTTTTCTGATTTATTTATTTTTCTAAATTTAAAATATGTCTTAAACACTAAAACAAGAGAATATGCAGTTTTTTTATGATTAATTTTATTGACTTAAATTGTAATGTAAGATTTGAGTTTTTTTAAAATCTAAAATTCTCAAATATAATGTATTGATATCATAATATGTTATTTTAAAAAATGACCATGAGAAAAAGAATTAAAGAAAATCACAGTTTATAGAGACAAAGATGTTTTAAAGATATGAAAAACAAAACAAATTGTGAAAATAACGTAGAGCTACTTTCACTAGAAACATGAATCCTATTTGATGGACACATGAAAAAATAGCTAAGTTTGCTTTGAACATTATAGGATGGGTTGAAACACTCCAAATGCATGCATTTGAATTAAAATTACATATCATATACATACTACGTAGCTAATTAATGTATTTGTTTAACATAATAGCCTTCTTAATGTGACATTATTTACTACACCAAATCAACATTGGTAGAATGATTTACTTATTCTATACTCTTTTTTTCTAAATTTAAAAAACGGTTTTAATACTAAAACAAAAGAGTATGCAGTTTTGAAACCTATTTGATGGATACATGCGAAAATAGCTAAGTTTACTTTGAACATTATAGGATGGGTTGAAACACTCCAAATGCATGCATTTGAATTAAAATGACATATACATATACATACTACTTAGTTACTTAATGTATTTGTTTAACATAGTAGCCTTCTTAATGTGACAATGTTTACTATACCAAATAAACATTGGTAGATTGATTTATTTTCTTATACTTATTTTATCAAATTTAAAACAAGTTTTGAACACTAAAACAAAAGAGTATGCAGTTTGTTTATGATTAATTTTATTGACTTAAATTGAAATGTAATGATATTTGATTTTTATTAAAATCTAAAATTCTCAAATATAATCTATCGATATCATAATATGTTATTTTAATAAATGACCATGAGAAAAAGAAATTAAGTAAATGACAGTTTATATAGACAAAGATGTGTTAAAGTTATGAAAAACAAAACAAATTGTGAAAAATAACTTAGAGCTACTTTTATTAGAAACATGAAACCTATTTGATAGATTCATGAAAAAATAGCAAAGTTTGCTTTTAACATTATAACATGGGTTGAAACACTCCAAATGCATGCATTTGAATTAAAATTACATATACATATACATATTACTTAGCTACTTAATATATATATGTTTAATATAATAGCCTTCTTAACTTAATATTGTTTACTACACTGAAACAACATTGATAGAATGATTTACTTATTTATTTATTTTTTAAAATTTAAAATATGTCTTAAACACTAAAACAAGAGAATATGCGGTGTTTTTATGATTAATTTTATTGACTTAAATTGTAATGTAATATTTGATTTTTATTAAAATCTAAAATTCTCAAATATAATATATTGATATCATAATATGTTATTTTTAGTAAATGACCATGAGAAAAAGAAATTAAGAAAATGACAGTTTATATAGACAAAGATGTGTTAAAGTTACGAAAAACAAAACAAATTGTGAAAATAACTTAGAGCTACTTTTATTAGAAACATGAAACCTATTTGATAGATTCATGAAAAAATAGAAAAGTTTGCTTTTAACATTATAACATGGGTTGAAACACTCCAAATGCATGCATTTGAATTAAAATTACACATACATATACATATTACTTAGCTACTTAATATATATGTTTAATATAATAGCCTTTTAACTTGACATCGTTTACTACACTGAAACAACATTGGTAGAATGGTTTTCTGATTTATTTATTTTTCTAAATTTAAAATATGTCTTAAACACTAAAACAAGAGAATATGCAGTTTTTTTATGATTAATTTTATTGACTTAAATTGTAATGTAAGATTTGAGTTTTTTTAAAATCTAAAATTCTCAAATATAATGTATTGATATCATAATATGTTATTTTAAAAAAATGACCATGAGAAAAAGAATTAAGAAAATCACAGTTTATAGAGACAAAGATGTTTTAAAGATATGAAAAACAAAACAAATTGTGAAAATAACGTAGAGCTACTTTCACTAGAAACATGAATCCTATTTGATGGACACATGAAAAATAGCTAAGTTTGCTTTGAACATTATAGGATGGGTTGAAACACTCCAAATGCATGCATTTGAATTAAAATTACATATCATATACATACTACGTAGCTAATTAATGTATTTGTTTAACATAATAGCCTTCTTAATGTGACATTATTTACTACACCAAATCAACATTGGTAGAATGATTTACTTATTCTATACTCTTTTTTTCTAAATTTAAAAACGGTTTTAATACTAAAACAAAAGAGTATGCAGTTTTGAAACCTATTTGATGGATACATGCGAAAATAGCTAAGTTTACTTTGAACATTATAGGATGGGTTGAAACACTCCAAATGCATGCATTTGAATTAAAATGACATATACATATACATACTACTTAGTTACTTAATGTATTTGTTTAACATAGTAGCCTTCTTAATGTGACAATGTTTACTATACCAAATAAACATTGGTAGATTGATTTATTTTCTTATACTTATTTTATCAAATTTAAAACAAGTTTTGAACACTAAAACAAAAGAGTATGCAGTTTGTTTATGATTAATTTTATTGACTTAAATTGAAATGTAATGATATTTGATTTTTATTAAAATCTAAAATTCTCAAATATAATCTATCGATATCATAATATGTTATTTTTAATAAATGACCATGAGAAAAAGAAATTAAGTAAATGACAGTTTATATAGACAAAGATGTGTTAAAGTTATGAAAAACAAAACAAATTGTGAAAAATAACTTAGAGCTACTTTTATTAGAAACATGAAACCTATTTGATAGATTCATGAAAAAATAGCAAAGTTTGCTTTTAACATTATAACATGGGTTGAAACACTCCAAATGCATGCATTTGAATTAAAATTACATATACATATACATATTACTTAGCTACTTAATATATATATGTTTAATATAATAGCCTTCTTAACTTAATATTGTTTACTACACTGAAACAACATTGATAGAATGATTTACTTATTTATTTATTTTTTAAAATTTAAAATATGTCTTAAACACTAAAAATAGAGAATATGCAGTGTTTTTATGATTAATTTTATTGACTTAAATTGTAATGTAATATTTGATTTTTATTAAAATCTAAAATTCTCAAATATAATATATTGATATCATAATATGTTATTTTTAGTAAATGACCATGAGAAAAAGAAATTAAGAAAATGACAGTTTATATAGACAAAGATGTGTTAAAGTTACGAAAAACAAAACAAATTGTGAAAATAACTTAGAGCTACTTTTATTAGAAACATGAAACCTATTTGATAGATTCATAAAAATATTTGCTTTTAACATTATAACATGGGTTGAAACACTCCAAATGCATGCATTTGAATTAAAATTACACATACATATACATATTACTTAGCTACTTAATATATATGTTTAATATAATAGCCTTCTTAACTTGACATCGTTTACTACACTGAAACAACATTGGTAGAATGGTTTTCTGATTTATTTATTTTTCTAAATTTAAAATATGTCTTAAACACTAAAATTCTCAAATATGTAATTTGTCAAATATAATATTGATTCATAATATTTATTTTTAAAAAATGACCATGAGAAAAAGAATTAAAGAAAATCACAGTTTATAGAGACAAAGATGTTTTAAAGATATGAAAAACAAAACAAATTGTGAAAATAACGTAGAGCTACTTTCACTAGAAACATGAATCCTATTTGATGGACACATGAAAAAATAGCTAAGTTTGCTTTGAACATTATAGGATGGGTTGAAACACTCCAAATGCATGCATTTGAATTAAAATTACATATCATATACATACTACGTAGCTAATTAATGTATTTGTTTAACATAATAGCCTTCTTAATGTGACATTATTTACTACACCAAATCAACATTGGTAGAATGATTTACTTATTCTATACTCTTTTTTTCTAAATTTAAAAAACGGTTTTAATACTAAAACAAAAGAGTATGCAGTTTTGAAACCTATTTGATGGATACATGCGAAAATAGCTAAGTTTACTTTGAACATTATAGGATGGGTTGAAACACTCCAAATGCATGCATTTGAATTAAAATTACATATACATATACATATTACTTAGCTACTTAATATATATGTTTAATATAATAGCCTTCTTAACTTAATATTGTTTACTACACTGAAACAACATTGATAGAATGATTTACTTATTTATTTATTTTTTAAAATTTAAAATATGTCTATAACACTAAAACAAGAGAATATGCAGTGTTTTTATTATTAATTTTATTGACTTAAATTGTAATGTAATATTTGATTTTTATTAAAATCTAAAATTCTCAAATATAATATATTGATATCATAATATGTTATTTTAAGTAAATGACCATGAGAAAAAGAAATTAAGAAAATGACAGTTTATATAGACAAAGATGTGTTAAAGTTACGAAAAACAAAACAAATTGTGAAAATAACTTAGAGCTACTTTTATTAGAAACATGAAACCTATTTGATAGATTCATGAAAAAATAGAAAAGTTTGCTTTTAACATTATAACATGGGTTGAAACACTCCAAATGCATGCATTTGAATTAAAATTACACATACATATACATATTACTTAGCTACTTAATATATATGTTTAATATAATAGCCTTCTTAACTTGACATCGTTTACTACACTGAAACAACATTGGTAGAATGGTTTTCTGATTTATTTATTTTTCTAAATTTAAAATATGTCTTAAACACTAAAACAAGAGAATATGCAGTTTTTTTATGATTAATTTTATTGACTTAAATTGTAATGTAAGATTTGAGTTTTTTTAAAATCTAAAATTCTCAAATATAATGTATTGATATCATAATATGTTATTTTAAAAAATGACCATGAGAAAAAGAATTAAAGAAAATCACAGTTTATAGAGACAAAGATGTTTTAAAGATATGAAAAACAAAACAAATTGTGAAAATAACGTAGAGCTACTTTCACTAGAAACATGAATCCTATTTGATGGACACATGAAAAAATAGCTAAGTTTGCTTTGAACATTATAGGATGGGTTGAAACACTCCAAATGCATGCATTTGAATTAAAATTACATATCATATACATACTACGTAGCTAATTAATGTATTTGTTTAACATAATAGCCTTCTTAATGTGACATTATTTACTACACCAAATCAACATTGGTAGAATGATTTACTTATTCTATACTCTTTTTTTCTAAATTTAAAAAACGGTTTTAATACTAAAACAAAAGAGTATGCAGTTTTGAAACCTATTTGATGGATACATGCGAAAATAGCTAAGTTTACTTTGAACATTATAGGATGGGTTGAAACACTCCAAATGCATGCATTTGAATTAAAATGACATATACATATACATACTACTTAGTTACTTAATGTATTTGTTTAACATAGTAGCCTTCTTAATGTGACAATGTTTACTATACCAAATAAACATTGGTAGATTGATTTATTTTCTTATACTTATTTTATCAAATTTAAAACAAGTTTTGAACACTAAAACAAAAGAGTATGCAGTTTGTTTATGATTAATTTTATTGACTTAAATTGAAATGTAATGATATTTGATTTTTATTAAAATCTAAAATTCTCAAATATAATCTATCGATATCATAATATGTTATTTTTAATAGATGACCATGAGAAAAAGAAATTAAGTAAATGACAGTTTATATAGACAAAGATGTGTTAAAGTTATGAAAAACAAAACAAATTGTGAAAAATAACTTAGAGCTACTTTTATTAGAAACATGAAACCTATTTGATAGATTCATGAAAAAATAGCAAAGTTTGCTTTTAACATTATAACATGGGTTGAAACACTCCAAATGCATGCATTTGAATTAAAATTACATATACATATACATATTACTTAGCTACTTAATATATATGTTTAATATAATAGCCTTCTTAACTTAATATTGTTTACTACACTGAAACAACATTGATAGAATGATTTACTTATTTATTTATTTTTTAAAATTTAAAATATGTCTTAAACACTAAAACAAGAGAATATGCGGTGTTTTTATGATTAATTTTATTGACTTAAATTGTAATGTAATATTTGATTTTTATTAAAATCTAAAATTCTCAAATATAATATATTGATATCATAATATGTTATTTTTAGTAAATGACCATGAGAAAAAGAAATTAAGAAAATGACAGTTTATATAGACAAAGATGTGTTAAAGTTACGAAAAACAAAACAAATTGTGAAAATAACTTAGAGCTACTTTTATTAGAAACATGAAACCTATTTGATAGATTCATGAAAAAATAGAAAAGTTTGCTTTTAACATTATAACATGGGTTGAAACACTCCAAATGCATGCATTTGAATTAAAATTACACATACATATACATATTACTTAGCTACTTAATATATATGTTTAATATAATAGCCTTCTTAACTTGACATCGTTTACTACACTGAAACAACATTGGTAGAATGGTTTTCTGATTTATTTATTTTTCTAAATTTAAAATATGTCTTAAACACTAAAACAAGAGAATATGCAGTTTTTTTATGATTATTTTATTGACTTAAATTGTAATGTAAGATTTGAGTTTTTTTAAAATCTAAAATTCTCAAATATAATGTATTGATATCATAATATGTTATTTTAAAAAATGACCATGAGAAAAAGAATTAAAGAAAATCACAGTTTATAGAGACAAAGATGTTTTAAAGATATGAAAAACAAAACAAATTGTGAAAATAACGTAGAGCTACTTTCACTAGAAACATGAATCCTATTTGATGGACACATGAAAAAATAGCTAAGTTTGCTTTGAACATTATAGGATGGGTTGAAACACTCCAAATGCATGCATTTGAATTAAAATTACATATCATATACATACTACGTAGCTAATTAATGTATTTGTTTAACATAATAGCCTTCTTAATGTGACATTATTTACTACACCAAATCAACATTGGTAGAATGATTTACTTATTCTATACTCTTTTTTTCTAAATTTAAAAAACGGTTTTAATACTAAAACAAAAGAGTATGCAGTTTTGAAACCTATTTGATGGATACATGCGAAAATAGCTAAGTTTACTTTGAACATTATAGGATGGGTTGAAACACTCCAAATGCATGCATTTGAATTAAAATGACATATACATATACATACTACTTAGTTACTTAATGTATTTGTTTAACATAGTAGCCTTCTTAATGTGACAATGTTTACTATACCAAATAAACATTGGTAGATTGATTTATTTTCTTATACTTATTTTATCAAATTTAAAACAAGTTTTGAACACTAAAACAAAAGAGTATGCAGTTTGTTTATGATTAATTTTATTGACTTAAATTGAAATGTAATGATATTTGATTTTTATTAAAATCTAAAATTCTCAAATATAATCTATCGATATCATAATATGTTATTTTTAATAGATGACCATGAGAAAAAGAAATTAAGTAAATGACAGTTTATATAGACAAAGATGTGTTAAAGTTATGAAAAACAAAACAAATTGTGAAAAATAACTTAGAGCTACTTTTATTAGAAACATGAAACCTATTTGATAGATTCATGAAAAAATAGCAAAGTTTGCTTTTAACATTATAACATGGGTTGAAACACTCCAAATGCATGCATTTGAATTAAAATTACACATAAATATACATATTACTTAGCTACTTAATATATATGTTTAATATAATAGCCTTCTTAACTTGACATCGTTTACTACACTGAAACAACATTGGTAGAATGGTTTTCTGATTTATTTATTTTTCTAAATTTAAAATATGTCTTAAACACTAAAACAAGAGATATGCAGTTTTTTTATGATTAATTTTATTGACTTAAATTGTAATGTAAGATTTGAGTTTTTTTAAAATCTAAAATTCTCAAATATAATGTATTTATATCATAATATGTTATTTTAAAAAATTGACCATGAGAAAAAGAATTAAAGAAAATCACAGTTTATAGAGACAAAGATGTTTTAAAGATATGAAAAACAAAACAAATTGTGAAAATAACGTAGAGCTACTTTCACTAGAAACATGAATCCTATTTGATGGACACATGAAAAAATAGCTAAGTTTGCTTTGAACATTATAGGATGGGTTGAAACACTCCAAATGCATGCATTTGAATTAAAATTACATATCATATACATACTACGTAGCTAATTAATGTATTTGTTTAACATAATAGCCTTCTTAATGTGACAATGTTTACTATACCAAATAAACATTGGTAGATTGATTTATTTTCTTATTCTTATTTTATCTAAAATTCTCAAATATAATATATTCATATCATAATATGTTATTTTTAGTAAATGACCATGAGAAAAAGAAATTAAGAAAATGACAGTTTATATATACAAAGATGTGTTAAAGTTATGAAAAACAAAACAAATTGTGAAAATAACTTAGAGCTACTTTTATTAGAAACATGAAACCTATTTGATAGATTCATGAAAAAATAGAAAAGTTTGCTTTTAACATTATAACATGGGTTGAAACACTCCAAATGCATGCATTTGAATTAAAATTACATATACATATACATATTACTTAGCTACTTAATATATATGTTTAATATAATAGCCTTCGTAACTTGACATCGTTTACTACACTGAAACAACATTGGTAGAATGGTTTTATGATTTATTTATTTTTCTAAATTTAAAATATGTCTTAAACACTAAAACAAGAGAATATGCAGTTTTTTTATGATTAATTTTATTGACTTAAATTGTAATGTAAGATTTGAGTTTTTTTAAAATCTAAAATTCTCAAATATAATGTATTGATATCATAATATGTTATTTTAAAAAAATGACCATGAGAAAAAGAATTAAAGAAAATCACAGTTTATAGAGACAAAGATGTTTTAAAGATATGAAAAACAAAACAAATTGTGAAAATAACGTAGAGCTACTTTCACTAGAAACATGAATCCTATTTGATGGACACATGAAAAAATAGCTAAGTTTGCTTTGAACATTATAGGATGGGTTGAAACACTCCAAATGCATGCATTTGAATTAAAATTACATATCATATACATACTACGTAGCTAATTAATGTATTTGTTTAACATAATAGCCTTCTTAATGTGACATTATTTACTACACCAAATCAACATTGGTAGAATGATTTACTTATTCTATACTCTTTTTTTCTAAATTTAAAAAACGGTTTTAATACTAAAACAAAAGAGTATGCAGTTTTGAAACCTATTTGATGGATACATGCGAAAATAGCTAAGTTTACTTTGAACATTATAGGATGGGTTGAAACACTCCAAATGCATGCATTTGAATTAAAATGACATATACATATACATACTACTTAGTTACTTAATGTATTTGTTTAACATAGTAGCCTTCTTAATGTGACAATGTTTACTATACCAAATAAACATTGGTAGATTGATTTATTTTCTTATACTTATTTTATCAAATTTAAAACAAGTTTTGAACACTAAAACAAAAGAGTATGCAGTTTGTTTATGATTAATTTTATTGACTTAAATTGAAATGTAATGATATTTGATTTTTATTAAAATCTAAAATTCTCAAATATAATCTATCGATATCATAATATGTTATTTTTAATAAATGACCATGAGAAAAAGAAATTAAGTAAATGACAGTTTATATAGACAAAGATGTGTTAAAGTTATGAAAAACAAAACAAATTGTGAAAAATAACTTAGAGCTACTTTTATTAGAAACATGAAACCTATTTGATAGATTCATGAAAAAATAGCAAAGTTTGCTTTTAACATTATAACATGGGTTGAAACACTCCAAATGCATGCATTTGAATTAAAATTACATATACATATACATATTACTTAGCTACTTAATATATATGTTTAATATAATAGCCTTCTTAACTTAACATTGTTTACTACACTGAAACAACATTGGTAGAATGATTTACTTATTTATTTATTTTTTAAAATTTAAAATATGTCTTAAACACTAAAACAAGAGAATATGCAGTGTTTTTATGATTAATTTTATTGACTTAAATTGTAATGTAATATTTGATTTTTATTAAAATCTAAAATTCTCAAATATAATATATTGATATCATAATATGTTATTTTTAGTAAATGACCATGAGAAAAAGAAATTAAGAAAATGACAGTTTATATAGACAAAGATGTGTTAAAGTTATGAAAAACAAAACAAATTGTGAAAATAACTTAGAGCTACTTTTATTAGAAACATGAAACCTATTTGATAGATTCATGAAAAAATAGAAAAGTTTGCTTTTAACATTATAACATGGGTTGAAACACTCCAAATGCATGCATTTGAATTAAAATTACATATACATATACATATTACTTAGCTACTTAATATATATGTTTAATATAATAGCCTTCTTAACTTGACATCGTTTACTACACTGAAACAACATTGGTAGAATGGTTTTCTGATTTATTTATTTTTCTAAATTTAAAATATGTCTTAAACACTAAAACAAGAGAATATGCAGTTTTTTTATGATTAATTTTATTGACTTAAATTGTAATGTAAGATTTGAGTTTTTTTAAAATCTAAAATTCTCAAATATAATGTATTGATATCATAATATGTTATTTTAAAAAAATGACCATGAGAAAAAGAATTAAAGAAAATCACAGTTTATAGAGACAAAGATGTTTTAAAGATATGAAAAACAAAACAAATTGTGAAAATAACGTAGAGCTACTTTCACTAGAAACATGAATCCTATTTGATGGACACATGAAAAAATAGCTAAGTTTGCTTTGAACATTATAGGATGGGTTGAAACACTCCAAATGCATGCATTTGAATTAAAATTACATATCATATACATACTACGTAGCTAATTAATGTATTTGTTTAACATAATAGCCTTCTTAATGTGACATTATTTACTACACCAAATCAACATTGGTAGAATGATTTACTTATTCTATACTCTTTTTTTCTAAATTTAAAAAACGGTTTTAATACTAAAACAAAAGAGTATGCAGTTTTGAAACCTATTTGATGGATACATGCGAAAATAGCTAAGTTTACTTTGAACATTATAGGATGGGTTGAAACACTCCAAATGCATGCATTTGAATTAAAATGACATATACATATACATACTACTTAGTTACTTAATGTATTTGTTTAACATAGTAGCCTTCTTAATGTGACAATGTTTACTATACCAAATAAACATTGGTAGATTGATTTATTTTCTTATACTTATTTTATCAAATTTAAAACAAGTTTTGAACACTAAAACAAAAGAGTATGCAGTTTGTTTATGATTAATTTTATTGACTTAAATTGAAATGTAATGATATTTGATTTTTATTAAAATCTAAAATTCTCAAATATAATCTATCGATATCATAATATGTTATTTTTAATAAATGACCATGAGAAAAAGAAATTAAGTAAATGACAGTTTATATAGACAAAGATGTGTTAAAGTTATGAAAAACAAAACAAATTGTGAAAAATAACTTAGAGCTACTTTTATTAGAAACATGAAACCTATTTGATAGATTCATGAAAAAATAGCAAAGTTTGCTTTTAACATTATAACATGGGTTGAAACACTCCAAATGCATGCATTTGAATTAAAATTACATATACATATACATATTACTTAGCTACTTAATATATATGTTTAATATAATAGCCTTCTTAACTTAACATTGTTTACTACACTGAAACAACATTGGTAGAATGATTTACTTATTTATTTATTTTTTAAAATTTAAAATATGTCTTAAACACTAAAACAAGAGAATATGCAGTGTTTTTATGATTAATTTTATTGACTTAAATTGTAATGTAATATTTGATTTTTATTAAAATCTAAAATTCTCAAATATAATATATTGATATCATAATATGTTATTTTTAGTAAATGACCATGAGAAAAAGAAATTAAGAAAATGACAGTTTATATAGACAAAGATGTGTTAAAGTTACGAAAAACAAAACAAATTGTGAAAATAACTTAGAGCTACTTTTATTAGAAACATGAAACCTATTTGATAGATTCATGAAAAAATAGAAAAGTTTGCTTTTAACATTATAACATGGGTTGAAACACTCCAAATGCATGCATTTGAATTAAAATTACATACATATACATATTACTTAGCTACTTAATATATATGTTTAATATAATAGCCTTCTTAACTTGACATCGTTTACTACACTGAAACAACATTGGTAGAATGGTTTTCTGATTTATTTATTTTTCTAAATTTAAAATATGTCTTAAACACTAAAACAAGAGAATATGCAGTTTTTTTATGATTAATTTTATTGACTTAAATTGTAATGTAAGATTTGAGTTTTTTTAAAATCTAAAATTCTCAAATATAATGTATTGATATCATAATATGTTATTTTAAAAAATGACCATGAGAAAAAGAATTAAAGAAAATCACAGTTTATAGAGACAAAGATGTTTTAAAGATATGAAAAACAAAACAAATTGTGAAAATAACGTAGAGCTACTTTCACTAGAAACATGAATCCTATTTGATGGACACATGAAAAAATAGCTAAGTTTGCTTTGAACATTATAGGATGGGTTGAAACACTCCAAATGCATGCATTTGAATTAAAATTACATATCATATACATACTACGTAGCTAATTAATGTATTTGTTTAACATAATAGCCTTCTTAATGTGACATTATTTACTACACCAAATCAACATTGGTAGAATGATTTACTTATTCTATACTCTTTTTTCTAAATTTAAAAAACGGTTTTAATACTAAAACAAAAGAGTATGCAGTTTTGAAACCTATTTGATGGATACATGCGAAAATAGCTAAGTTTACTTTGAACATTATAGGATGGGTTGAAACACTCCAAATGCATGCATTTGAATTAAAATGACATATACATATACATACTACTTAGTTACTTAATGTATTTGTTTAACATAGTAGCCTTCTTAATGTGACAATGTTTACTATACCAAATAAACATTGGTAGATTGATTTATTTTCTTATACTTATTTTATCAAATTTAAAACAAGTTTTGAACACTAAAACAAAAGAGTATGCAGTTTGTTTATGATTAATTTTATTGACTTAAATTGAAATGTAATGATATTTGATTTTTATTAAAATCTAAAATTCTCAAATATAATCTATCGATATCATAATATGTTATTTTTAATAAATGACCATGAGAAAAAGAAATTAAGTAAATGACAGTTTATATAGACAAAGATGTGTTAAAGTTATGAAAAACAAAACAAATTGTGAAAAATAACTTAGAGCTACTTTTATTAGAAACATGAAACCTATTTGATAGATTCATGAAAAAATAGCAAAGTTTGCTTTTAACATTATAACATGGGTTGAAACACTCCAAATGCATGCATTTGAATTAAAATTACATATACATATACATATTACTTAGCTACTTAATATATATGTTTAATATAATAGCCTTCTTAACTTAACATTGTTTACTACACTGAAACAACATTGGTAGAATGATTTACTTATTTATTTATTTTTTAAAATTTAAAATATGTCTTAAACACTAAAACAAGAGAATATGCAGTGTTTTTATGATTAATTTTATTGACTTAAATTGTAATGTAATATTTGATTTTTATTAAAATCTAAAATTCTCAAATATAATATATTGATATCATAATATGTTATTTTTAGTAAATGACCATGAGAAAAAGAAATTAAGAAAATGACAGTTTATATAGACAAAGATGTGTTAAAGTTACGAAAAACAAAACAAATTGTGAAAATAACTTAGAGCTACTTTTATTAGAAACATGAAACCTATTTGATAGATTCATGAAAAAATAGAAAAGTTTGCTTTTAACATTATAACATGGGTTGAAACACTCCAAATGCATGCATTTGAATTAAAATTACATATACATATACATATTACTTAGCTACTTAATATATATGTTTAATATAATAGCCTTCTTAACTTGACATCGTTTACTACACTGAAACAACATTGGTAGAATGGTTTTCTGATTTATTTATTTTCTAAATTTAAAATATGTCTTAAACACTAAAACAAGAGAATATGCAGTTTTTTTATGATTAATTTTATTGACTTAAATTGTAATGTAAGATTTGAGTTTTTTTAAAATCTAAAATTCTCAAATATAATGTATTGATATCATAATATGTTATTTTAAAAAATGACCATGAGAAAAAGAATTAAAGAAAATCACAGTTTATAGAGACAAAGATGTTTTAAAGATATGAAAAACAAAACAAATTGTGAAAATAACGTAGAGCTACTTTCACTAGAAACATGAATCCTATTTGATGGACACATGAAAAAATAGCTAAGTTTGCTTTGAACATTATAGGATGGGTTGAAACACTCCAAATGCATGCATTTGAATTAAAATTACATATCATATACATACTACGTAGCTAATTAATGTATTTGTTTAACATAATAGCCTTCTTAATGTGACATTATTTACTACACCAAATCAACATTGGTAGAATGATTTACTTATTCTATACTCTTTTTTTCTAAATTTAAAAAACGGTTTTAATACTAAAACAAAAGAGTATGCAGTTTTGAAACCTATTTGATGGATACATGCGAAAATAGCTAAGTTTACTTTGAACATTATAGGATGGGTTGAAACACTCCAAATGCATGCATTTGAATTAAAATGACATACATATACATACTACTTAGTTACTTAATGTATTTGTTTAACATAGTAGCCTTCTTAATGTGACAATGTTTACTACACCAAATCAACATTGGTAGAATGATTTACTTATTCTATACTCTTTTTTTCTAAATTTAAAAAACGGTTTTAATACTAAAACAAAAGAGTATGCAGTTTTGAAACCTATTTGATGGATACATGCGAAAATAGCTAAGTTTACTTTGAACATTATAGGATGGGTTGAAACACTCCAAATGCATGCATTTGAATTAAAACGACATACCATACATACTACTTAGTTACTTAATGTATTTGTTTAACATAGTAGCCTTCTTAATGTGACAATGTTTACTATACCAAATAAACATTGGTAGATTGATTTATTTTCTTATACTTATTTTATCAAATTTAAAACAAGTTTTGAACACTAAAACAAAAGAGTATGCAGTTTGTTTATGATTAATTTTATTGACTTAAATTGAAATGTAATGATATTTGATTTTTATTAAAATCTAAAATTCTCAAATATAATCTATCGATATCATAATATGTTATTTTTAATAAATGACCATGAGAAAAAGAAATTAAGTAAATGACAGTTTATATAGACAAAGATGTGTTAAAGTTATGAAAAACAAAACAAATTGTGAAAAATAACTTAGAGCTACTTTTATTAGAAACATGAAACCTATTTGATAGATTCATGAAAAAATAGCAAAGTTTGCTTTTAACATTATAACATGGGTTGAAACACTCCAAATGCATGCATTTGAATTAAAATTACATATACATATACATATTACTTAGCTACTTAATATATATGTTTAATATAATAGCCTTCTTAACTTAACATTGTTTACTACACTGAAACAACATTGGTAGAATGATTTACTTATTTATTTATTTTTTAAAATTTAAAATATGTCTTAAACACTAAAACAAGAGAATATGCAGTGTTTTTATGATTAATTTTATTGACTTAAATTGTAATGTAATATTTGATTTTTATTAAAATCTAAAATTCTCAAATATAATATATTGATATCATAATATGTTATTTTTAGTAAATGACCATGAGAAAAAGAAATTAAGAAAATGACAGTTTATATAGACAAAGATGTGTTAAAGTTACGAAAAACAAAACAAATTGTGAAAATAACTTAGAGCTACTTTTATTAGAAACATGAAACCTATTTGATAGATTCATGAAAAAATAGAAAAGTTTGCTTTTAACATTATAACATGGGTTGAAACACTCCAAATGCATGCATTTGAATTAAAATTACATATACATATACATATTACTTAGCTACTTAATATATATGTTTAATATAATAGCCTTCTTAACTTGACATCGTTTACTACACTGAAACAACATTGGTAGAATGGTTTTCTGATTTATTTATTTTCTAAATTTAAAATATGTCTTAAACACTAAAACAAGAGAATATGCAGTTTTTTTATGATTAATTTTATTGACTTAAATTGTAATGTAAGATTTGAGTTTTTTTAAAATCTAAAATTCTCAAATATAATGTATTGATATCATAATATGTTATTTTAAAAAAATGACCATGAGAAAAAGAATTAAAGAAATCACAGTTTATAGAGACAAAGATGTTTTAAAGATATGAAAAACAAAACAAATTGTGAAAATAACGTAGAGCTACTTTCACTAGAAACATGAATCCTATTTGATGGACACATGAAAAAATAGCTAAGTTTGCTTTGAACATTATAGGATGGGTTGAAACACTCCAAATGCATGCATTTGAATTAAAATTACATATCATATACATACTACGTAGCTAATTAATGTATTTGTTTAACATAATAGCCTTCTTAATGTGACATTATTTACTACACCAAATCAACATTGGTAGAATGATTTACTTATTCTATACTCTTTTTTTCTAAATTTAAAAAACGGTTTTAATACTAAAACAAAAGAGTATGCAGTTTTGAAACCTATTTGATGGATACATGCGAAAATAGCTAAGTTTACTTTGAACATTATAGGATGGGTTGAAACACTCCAAATGCATGCATTTGAATTAAAATGACATATACATATACATACTACTTAGTTACTTAATGTATTTGTTTAACATAGTAGCCTTCTTAATGTGACAATGTTTACTATACCAAATAAACATTGGTAGATTGATTTATTTTCTTATACTTATTTTATCAAATTTAAAACAAGTTTTGAACACTAAAACAAAAGAGTATGCAGTTTGTTTATGATTAATTTTATTGACTTAAATTGAAATGTAATGATATTTGATTTTTATTAAAATCTAAAATTCTCAAATATAATCTATCGATATCATAATATGTTATTTTTAATAAATGACCATGAGAAAAAGAAATTAAGTAAATGACAGTTTATATAGACAAAGATGTGTTAAAGTTATGAAAAACAAAACAAATTGTGAAAAATAACTTAGAGCTACTTTTATTAGAAACATGAAACCTATTTGATAGATTCATGAAAAAATAGCAAAGTTTGCTTTTAACATTATAACATGGGTTGAAACACTCCAAATGCATGCATTTGAATTAAAATTACATATACATATACATATTACTTAGCTACTTAATATATATGTTTAATATAATAGCCTTCTTAACTTAACATTGTTTACTACACTGAAACAACATTGGTAGAATGATTTACTTATTTATTTATTTTTTAAAATTTAAAATATGTCTTAAACACTAAAACAAGAGAATATGCAGTGTTTTTATGATTAATTTTATTGACTTAAATTGTAATGTAATATTTGATTTTTATTAAAATCTAAAATTCTCAAATATAATATATTGATATCATAATATGTTATTTTTAGTAAATGACCATGAGAAAAAGAAATTAAGAAAATGACAGTTTATATAGACAAAGATGTGTTAAAGTTACGAAAAACAAAACAAATTGTGAAAATAACTTAGAGCTACTTTTATTAGAAACATGAAACCTATTTGATAGATTCATGAAAAAATAGAAAAGTTTGCTTTTAACATTATAACATGGGTTGAAACACTCCAAATGCATGCATTTGAATTAAAATTACATATACATATACATATTACTTAGCTACTTAATATATATGTTTAATATAATAGCCTTCTTAACTTGACATCGTTTACTACACTGAAACAACATTGGTAGAATGGTTTTCTGATTTATTTATTTTTCTAAATTTAAAATATGTCTTAAACACTAAAACAAGAGAATATGCAGTTTTTTTATGATTAATTTTATTGACTTAAATTGTAATGTAAGATTTGAGTTTTTTTAAAATCTAAAATTCTCAAATATAATGTATTGATATCATAATATGTTATTTTAAAAAAATGACCATGAGAAAAAGAATTAAAGAAAATCACAGTTTATAGAGACAAAGATGTTTAAAGATATGAAAAACAAAACAAATTGTGAAAATAACGTAGAGCTACTTTCACTAGAAACATGAATCCTATTTGATGGACACATGAAAAAATAGCTAAGTTTGCTTTGAACATTATAGGATGGGTTGAAACACTCCAAATGCATGCATTTGAATTAAAATTACATATCATATACATACTACGTAGCTAATTAATGTATTTGTTTAACATAATAGCCTTCTTAATGTGACATTATTTACTACACCAAATCAACATTGGTAGAATGATTTACTTATTCTATACTCTTTTTTTCTAAATTTAAAAAACGGTTTTAATACTAAAACAAAAGAGTATGCAGTTTTGAAACCTATTTGATGGATACATGCGAAAATAGCTAAGTTTACTTTGAACATTATAGGATGGGTTGAAACACTCCAAATGCATGCATTTGAATTAAAATGACATATACATATACATACTACTTAGTTACTTAATGTATTTGTTTAACATAGTAGCCTTCTTAATGTGACAATGTTTACTATACCAAATAAACATTGGTAGATTGATTTATTTTCTTATACTTATTTTATCAAATTTAAAACAAGTTTTGAACACTAAAACACAAGAGTATGCAGTTTGTTTATGATTAATTTTATTGACTTAAATTGAAATGTAATGATATTTGATTTTTATTAAAATCTAAAATTCTCAAATATAATCTATCGATATCATAATATGTTATTTTTAATAAATGACCATGAGAAAAAGAAATTAAGTAAATGACAGTTTATATAGACAAAGATGTGTTAAAGTTATGAAAAACAAAACAAATTGTGAAAAATAACTTAGAGCTACTTTTATTAGAAACATGAAACCTATTTGATAGATTCATGAAAAAATAGCAAAGTTTGCTTTTAACATTATAACATGGGTTGAAACACTCCAAATGCATGCATTTGAATTAAAATTACATATACATATACATATTACTTAGCTACTTAATATATATGTTTAATATAATAGCCTTCTTAACTTAATATTGTTTACTACACTGAAACAACATTGATAGAATGATTTACTTATTTATTTATTTTTTAAAATTTAAAATATGTCTTAAACACTAAAACAAGAGAATATGCAGTGTTTTTTATGATTAATTTTATTGACTTAAATTGTAATGTAATATTTGATTTTTATTAAAATCTAAAATTCTCAAATATAATATATTGATATCATAATATGTTATTTTTAGTAAATGACCATGAGAAAAAGAAATTAAGAAAATGACAGTTTATATAGACAAAGATGTGTTAAAGTTATGAAAAACAAAACAAATTGTGAAAATAACTTAGAGCTACTTTTATTAGAAACATGAAACCTATTTGATAGATTCATGAAAAAATAGAAAAGTTTGCTTTTAACATTATAACATGGGTTGAAACACTCCAAATGCATGCATTTGAATTAAAATTACATATACATATACATATTACTTAGCTACTTAATATATATGTTTAATATAATAGCCTTCTTAACTTGACATCGTTTACTACACTGAAACAACATTGGTAGAATGGTTTTCTGATTTATTTATTTTTCTAAATTTAAAATATGTCTTAAACACTAAAACAAGAGAATATGCAGTTTTTTTATGATTAATTTTATTGACTTAAATTGTAATGTAAGATTTGAGTTTTTTTAAAATCTAAAATTCTCAAATATAATGTATTGATATCATAATATGTTATTTTAAAAAATGACCATGAGAAAAAGAATTAAAGAAAATCACAGTTTATAGAGACAAAGATGTTTTAAAGATATGAAAAACAAAACAAATTGTGAAAATAACGTAGAGCTACTTTCACTAGAAACATGAATCCTATTTGATGGACACATGAAAAAATAGCTAAGTTTGCTTTGAACATTATAGGATGGGTTGAAACACTCCAAATGCATGCATTTGAATTAAAATTACATATCATATACATACTACGTAGCTAATTAATGTATTTGTTTAACATAATAGCCTTCTTAATGTGACATTATTTACTACACCAAATCAACATTGGTAGAATGATTTACTTATTCTATACTCTTTTTTCTAAATTTAAAAACGGTTTTAATACTAAAACAAAAGAGTATGCAGTTTTGAAACCTATTTGATGGATACATGCGAAAATAGCTAAGTTTACTTTGAACATTATAGGATGGGTTGAAACACTCCAAATGCATGCATTTGAATTAAAATGACATATACATATACATACTACTTAGTTACTTAATGTATTTGTTTAACATAGTAGCCTTCTTAATGTGACAATGTTTACTATACCAAATAAACATTGGTAGATTGATTTATTTTCTTATACTTATTTTATCAAATTTAAAACAAGTTTTGAACACTAAAACAAAAGAGTATGCAGTTTGTTTATGATTAATTTTATTGACTTAAATTGAAATGTAATGATATTTGATTTTTATTAAAATCTAAAATTCTCAAATATAATCTATCGATATCATAATATGTTATTTTTAATAAATGACCATGAGAAAAAGAAATTAAGTAAATGACAGTTTATATAGACAAAGATGTGTTAAAGTTATGAAAAACAAACAAATTGTGAAAAATAACTTAGAGCTACTTTTATTAGAAACATGAAACCTATTTGATAGATTCATGAAAAAATAGCAAAGTTTGCTTTGAACATTATAACATGGGTTGAAACACTCCAAATGCATGCATTTGAATTAAAATTACATATACATATACATATTACTTAGCTACTTAATATATATGTTTAATATAATAGCCTTCTTAACTTAACATTGTTTACTACACTGAAACAACATTGGTAGAATGATTTACTTATTTATTTATTTTTTAAAATTAAAATATGTCTTAAACACTAAAAATAGAGAATATGCAGTGTTTTTATGATTAATTTTATTGACTTAAATTGTAATGTAATATTTGATTTTTATTAAAATCTAAAATTCTCAAATATAATATATTGATATCATAATGTTTTATTTTAGTAAATGACCATGAGAAAAAGAAATTAAGAAATGACAGTTTATATAGACAAAGATGTGTTAAAGTTATGAAAAACAAAACAAATTGTGAAAATAACTTAGAGCTACTTTTATTAGAAACATGAAACCTATTTGATAGATTCATGAAAAATAGAAAAGTTTGCTTTTAACATTATAACATGGGTTGAAACACTCCAAATGCATGCATTTGAATTAAAATTACATATACATATACATATTACTTAGCTACATAATATATATGTTTAATATAATAGCCTTCGTAACTTGACATCGTTTACTACACTGAAACAACATTGGTAGAATGGTTTTATGATTTATTTATTTTTCTAAATTTAAAATATGTCTTAAACACTAAAACAAAGAATATGCAGTTTTTTTATGATTAATTTTATTGACTTAAATTGTAATGTAAGATTAAAATTCTCAAATATAATGTATTGATATCATAGGAAATGGCATTGAGTATTATTGTCTGGCTTTTTGATGGTTCTTGATTCACAGCTTCTGATTATCTGACATTTTGCTTCTGGGAATAGCAACTCCAACGTCTGTCACAGGTGTGTGTAACCATTATGACAATATCCAGAGAATCAGCGTTGGCCCAAAAAGAAAACTTTCAATTCTTTCTTTCCATAATCAAATTTCTCTCCATCAAAGATTGGGTTTTAGCGTTGTAACTTCTCCTTTCATTGTGTTGCCATAGTTTTTTCTCACGTTGGATCTCTCTACACTATTAAGTTTTTGATTAGAAAATCAATAACAGAGCCGAGCTCTGATACCAATAAAGTTTGAAAAAACAAGAAAGGGGGGTTTGAAAATTGTTTTGAAATAAAAGCTTTTTCAAATTCAAAACACACATAATTTATATACTGTTTCGCTTGAAAATTAAAGCTACTCCAGTCCACACGCCAAGGTGATTTTCGCCTTCAAAAAGGACTTATCCACTAATCTTGAAAGATTTACACAACCAATCGTCTAAGAGAATCTCTTATCCCTCTCAAGTATACAAATGTGCAGTCACTTGAGGAAATAATTTAAGCAAAAAATAATTTTAATGTAAAGTGCTTCTAACAACAGCAAGTATTACAGAAAATATAGAGCAAAAGCTTTTCACTAAGAGCATAACTCGTGAAAATAAGAGAGTGTGATTGATATTTCTATGTGTCTCGTGTGTCTCTCTAGAGAAGTAATCTGTCCTTTATTAGTTGTGAAGGACCGTTTGAGTGATGACAGAATCTTGGTCATTGAAGAATAATTATGTCATTACTCTGTTGTTTCTTTCTAAAACCATTTTGTCCGCCTCTTTAATCCTTTCTTTAATACTTCCTTTCCATAATGGATTCCTTTCCGTTATGCATTCTGGACTTGTGAATATGCATCAGAGTCTTGATGTACCAGAGTTAGTCTTCAGAGGATGATTATGTCTGACTTCCTCAGAGCTTCTCAGTGTTCTAGTCTTCTTAAGTATCAGAGTTTAAATCAAGTAGTCTTGTTTTTTGGGCTTTTGACTTCTTGTTGTCTCTCTTTGATCAAAAATCAGAACCTTCTGGACGTACGTTCCTTTCTGAGTGCGTCTCATCATCTAATACTTTAATCTGACATAGGTTGTATCTGTATATGGTCAGAATCCTGCGTAAATTTCAGAGTCCTGTACACTAAGAAAAAATCTCGTTAGGGTGCCATTTGGGTTTCATCCTTTGTTATCATCAAATCTTAGAGATATATTGTAGAACCACTTTGTTCTTGCACAAAGCATTGTTGGTCTTCCCCAAGCAGTTGGTTTTGTAACTTTTTCCTCCCTACCAGCAAGTCAACCTCCCCAGCTAAGTTGTAGCTCACATCCTCAATGGTTTGCTCAGGCCCATACAGAGTTTTATCTCCTGTAGTCCCCGACAGAATTCATTTTTGATTCCCAACAGTATTGATCCTGAGCAGTATTTGGTTTGGTCCCCTACGAGGTTGTCTCCCATTTGACATGGTGTTGACCTAAATTTCCCCGCAGAGTTGAAGATTTGGATCCTCCGCATATATTTTCTCCTTCCCCAGCCAGGGTTGAGATATTCAAAGCTAGATGATTGGCATCCATCCCTAGCATTTTTCTCCAGTTGGTGTTTCCATCGATCGAGATCAGCCGAGTGTTGTATCTATGATTCAAATCGGTGACATTTGTATCCTTTGCGATAGTTTTGGTCAGCATAATCATCAATCTATACATACACATTCATTCCTAAAACACAGTATATATATTTCATTACGCACTTATTGCATCTGATGCCTTATTTCTGATCCCCTGCTACGGTGATATTATCTCCCTATGGAGATTGGGTGCGTCCGTCCTCCTTCGATATAGAGTTGTCGGCCCCTTAGGCATAAAGAGTTTAAATTTTTCTCATTCCCACTGAGTTAGTTCTCGGGATGATTATTATTTCATTCTCCCTCCCGGTTAATTACTAGATGGAACATTCCCCATGAGTTATATCCTTATGGGGTTGAGTCTTTGTTTGACCGTTTCTTTCTAGCTCTTACTAGATAGATACTTTTGGTCCCCCGAGAGTCTATTCCCAGTAACTGGTAATATTCTCTCGATTTTGAGTACTTTAACTTTTGCCCATGTACCTGGTAGAAGTAACTTACTTCCTTTATTTTCCCCATCGGATTCGTTTCACACTTTTCCCCAAAGATTTTATCCTTGATAATTTTCATCTTAATTGATGATGGATATTCTCCCTTTTTGGTTTTCTACCTAGTAAAAAGGTAGTTGTAATCCCCTAATTTTATTCCCCTGGAGAGTTAATCCTTGATATGTTCATCCTAACCGATGACGAATTTTTCCC